>NW_023594028.1:0-1645 GCF_014839805.1 Manduca sexta
CCCCATGCCCCGTGACCCCGCACCCTCCCGTCCGCCCGTCTACACGAGCCCGCGATCATCTCATGCAGAAACGAATTCGAAATTCGGTGTCCCTTTGAAATAAAGCGACCAATCGTGAACCATCCGGGGAATGTTCCGTAAGCGTAATGTAGGACAAAATAGTTTTATTTGTCGGGACTTGGCTACGGTTATAAGACTTGTCAAGTCTTTGTTCTAAGAATATGAATTGAAAGCTCACCCATCGTCACTACCCATAGATCATATCCGGTAAACGTTAAAGGGTTAAGAGCCTTTGAGAAAAGAAAGGAAATTGAAAATGAACCCATTAGTTCGCAGTTCAGAGGCCCAGCGCACTGCTACAAGACCAATGATTCATGTTATATTATGCAAATATATGAGGAGACGGAGCTATTTGGTCTGCGTCAGTCGAAGCCAGAGGTCACGTATTCGATCTCGGGCGACACAAATATTTGCGCATCGATTTAAACGTCCGCCGTAGAGGAACTCTAGGAATGTAAATTCAAAGTACCTAGCCACGAAAAAATACTCAATTATTATTTTAAGTATATTTAGAGTTCTACAAAATATAAAAAATATTATAGCGAAGCTACAGACACTTAAGATATCTAATAAGCTAATAATATAAGCTAATCCAGTTATGGACGATAATCAGATCGCCTTTCAACAAGTGACTAAACCACCTATTTCTTTCATTCTGATATTTAAAAAAGAAATATATTAAACATCGTAACATATTAGAAGATTATAAAGGCGATATTACCTCATGTCATTTTTTCTTAGTGCAAACCTCTAATTTTATTTTCTTTTATCTGAATAACCAGTCCTAAAATAGTATGTGGTCGCTGTCAACAATGAGCAGGGTCGCCACATTCAGCTGACATATTACGTTTCCGTCCCTTAATCAACTTTACGACATGCGAGACCCTGAATTTACTTTAATCTACCTCATGTGATGAACGCGCGCTGCCGTACCAAATATAAACTAAGTGCGGTAGTTTCGAGTCGTCTGTAATCGTTCCAGTTTGTAAGAAGCATTGCTTCACTGACACTACGAAGAGGATTGCTTTAGTATCGCTTAAATCTAAGTTATTTTGCAGATCCATCACGTCAATCAAGTTCTTTATAATCAAAAATAGTTCTTGACAGGTAATATTTATATCGTATGTATAAAAGTGCATACTAGATCAATGAGGCAATCCATAACAAATATCTGCCGTAAAATTATCTGGAAATATTAAATCGTTTCCAAAAAATATTTCATTCAGTGAAAACTACATTGTTTTCAAGTCGTATTCATAGACTACATTTTTTTCTTTTTTTTTGGAATAAAAATTTTGTGAGTGAGGTCTGGTAAACTGAATGCTTAGTAAAAGATTAATTATCACACTACTGCCTCCTGATTCAATTACCTTGGCTGTATAACTACAACTACACAAGATTGGACAACGGAGCTCACTGAGCTACATCCGCTTACGTGTATTACGCTACAGTTTCTTGTAAAGCCTCTACTGTCTTTACCCCTAGCACGAATATTTACGTTATAGTATAGAACGCTGTCGAAAGCGGCTGCTTTCGACTGATTTATAAGAACGCTAAGTTATAGTTTCATTTAGGTATTTTTCTA
>NW_023594029.1:0-1193 GCF_014839805.1 Manduca sexta
ATGTTTTTGTGTTACTATGAGGAAAAAATGTAAGTAAATAGTCGATTTTAAATAAAACGTCGATAAGAAATGAAATTAACAAGAAGATTAGCATGAGTTTAATATGTTTTTTTTTTAACTGGACGCTATGACGATATCGAATGTAACATAATTTCTTTTTTATAGATTGATAGCCGAAAACCGAGCTTTGGTTGGCGCAGTCCGCATGAGCGACTGGTTCAACAGACCTTTATTGCTAGAAGTGAACGACTCTTTTGACAACCTACTCCGCGGTCTCACTGTCCAGGAACAAGACTTCAGCGACCAGTTCTGGGACTCGGAGATGACACAGTTCCTTTTCAAGTAAGTTTCTGATTTATTCATAACAGCATGCTTCTATCTTTTCATTTCAATTTTCTAATTCTAGTTCAAATATTCATATTTCTGCATGTCTAATGTCTTTCATATTATGAAAAAAAGCCTTGGTGGCGTAGTTCGACTACATGTACGGAAGCGCTATCTGAGATCCTGGATTCAAATCCCGGGTCGGAAATTTAATTTATTTAAATTTGGATTTTTCTGCTCAGTATCAGCCCGGAGTCTAGAATTTGTGCCCGATATGGCGATAGGCCATCACATCATGGTACGGAACACACTTGGCGAAAAGTGGGTGCCCTGGTTGCGCCTATGCATACCTCTTCGGGGGTTATTGCGTAATGTGTGTATGTGTGTGTGTGTGTGTGTGTTTCTAATGTTTTCAAGGAAAAGGAATTTCGTAGGCGTATTTTTTGTTTCTTGATAATGTGGTGATGATAATGACACTAGTGATGTCCCATACACAATAATTAATATTTTTGTCTTAGATTGAATTACTTGGTTGCAAAACGTATTACAACCACTTTGATTTAGTCAGCGCAACACTGCTTTATTGTAATTGTTTTACCCAACCCTATTCAAGGTTACATTTTAGTATGCAGAGTTAAAATCGTATCGGTTTTGCAACAAACGTGACTTCGTTTCACAGTTAATGTTATCTGTTTCATGTTAAACGTCATATTGATCCCGTGGTTTATTTACTGAGTTAGGCTACAAAAACGGAACATGGCACGGACTAATAAATTTCGAGCGTACAAAAAAGTTATTTATTCAATTTTAATTTCATTCAGACTCCTTTTGTTGAAACTAACTTTTGATTTTTTTGGAAGGTAATGTAA
>NW_023594030.1:0-17437 GCF_014839805.1 Manduca sexta
GCATTAAAAGTGCGTGAATGTGTAATTACAATTCAATGGTACGCACTAGACGCGTTGACGGTCAGGCGCAGCGTGACAAAGGAGGGTAACAGTACCAATTAAAAGTTGCTGAGCTCCTATCGTATCCCCTGACAGCTTAAATTAAAAGAAGAAGACGTTTAACCATCATATGTCACCAACGCATCCTTGCATACTTCGGACATGTTATACGGAAAGGCGATGAAAATCTAGAGAGACTTGTAATCGTTGGCAATACCGAAGGCAAACGTTCTCGAGGCCGAGCACCAACCTGATGGACAGATCAGATTAAAGACTCGTCTGCCACCAAGTTCTACAAATTACTTAGTTGAAAATGCAATAAACAGAAACCGGTGGAGACAAATAATCCGTTCTAAATGCGGTACATCCAATCATACGATCCTCAGTCGTGAGGGACCGACTACAGAGAGAGAGAGAGAGCTCCTATCTTACATATTAACAAGTCTAAGTATCAAACTACAAACTTGTAAACTTGCTGTTCGTAACGTGGTAACCGATAGGTAAATACATAATATTTTTTAGGATGACGAATTACAAATGTCACGCTTTCCAATACACTCACTAAACAATAGCTTATTGTATCGACCTACCTAATCAATGTGTGCCGTATAACATTATAATATATGGACCTAATGCATATTGTACTACTTAGACCTTGTAAAAAATGCCTAAGAATATTATGTGCGTATTGACTGCAATCGCAGCACGGCACTCATCTTTATGATCTTTGACCTTACCCGATTGTATATCAAGAACGATAAAAAATGTTATTATTTGTCAATAGTTGGCACTATTGGCATTGCTTTGAATCACTTTTGAGAGAGGTTTCTCAACTGCAATTTTAGGGGAAATTCTATGACCTGAGGGACAAATAATTTACGCGATTTTCGTCCTTTGGGGGACAAAATTCAATCAGACTAAAATTATTTTCTCATTAGGGGGAAATGCCCATAGTCACCACGCTGGGCAAGAGGGTTGGTGACCGCAGTGTGATGTCGGATCTCCGACAATTAGAGATAACGCTGCTGCCCATTCTCTTAACTGGGCACTGGCGATCTCACCCACCGCAACAGCACTACCGTTACTTTACGCCGGTCTTCTGTGAGACGACGACCTCCGACCCGCTGCTCCGACGACATTCGTAGGATCGCCGGCGGACGCTGGATGAGGAGCGGGAGTGCGAGTAACGTGGCGCGATCCAGGGGAGGCCTATATTCAGCAGTGGACAATTGTAGGCTGATGGGATGAGAAAATTATTTTAAATTCAAAATATAATAATTCCTTTGATGTCTAAGGAACTATTTTTTTATAGATACAACATACATTCTCCTGAAAATATTTGAAGAATTCTTAATTACATTGAAGAGTTTTTTATGGCGATTGTACTTTACGCCAATGTCAAGTTAGGATAAACGGGTATTACCAAGAAGCTGGTATTACAGCTCCGTTGTCAGCAGGCAAATATATGGAAGACGGGCTCAATGGACTCATCTCCAGAGCCGTAATAAATAAATTAAAAAGACAACAAGCAAAAACCTGACATCTGTCAGTAAAATTATAAATTTCCCACTGAAATCCCCGATTTTAGTGACTTCTATGTTTGTTTATACCATGGTTTTTCCTCTACGTCGATATTCATGCGAAGCGATGATCAAAGACAAATAATTATCACTACGACGCATCTTGACGACGTTACACTTAGCTTTTAAGCATAAAAGGATAAAATTTCTATTCAGTGACTTGTTTATTGAATGTGGTAGTCGCAAGATTTTGTTATAAATATTTAAGAAGGTAAGAATATTATTGTTATAGTATGAAAACGTTATTGATTACATTAACACCTATTGCAACAAAAGTAAAAATTAATTTCGTGTAACATGGCGATCATACTAATATGTAATACTCAAAACTGCGTAATATTACATCACTTGTGCGTTAGTCATCAATGCCTCATTTGTTTATTCCTTTAAAATTGAATATTAATAAGTAGTGTTTATTTATTTATTTATAATATTAAAGCAAATAAACATAATATTACAATAATAACATTCTTAATACTCACTTACCCAAATACAGATAATGCGTGGCACAAGCCGGCAACTTAGCCTAAAATTTTCCACAAGAGATTTATCAGTAACTGGCGAACATTACTAATAACTGGTGATTTCTTTAAATTCATCCCCAGGAGGATGATTTGTTTAGTAGAGAATTCCATATGGTGCATCACTAGTACTACCACAAACTTGTGACAATCTTTGATTAATGTTAAATAATATAGTTTGTTTCAAAGTACCATGGCATCAATAAATACCGAAAGTTCAACTTTACATGTAAATAATGTAGAAAGTACACCAGTGGCCTTATCACCTATTGAAATACAACAGGAATACTTTGAAAATTTAGGAGATATGGATTGGGTCAGGTATGTTACACTTAAAACCATAGGGTGTATAAAACAAATTGAAATTTTGTTGCCATTCTATCCAATTCCAGTATTAACAGGATAGCTTCAAATTTTATCACTATATTATTACATTCATGATTATCCTATTTCTTAATCATAAATATAAAAGAAATAAAGAATTTACACTGGCTTACTGATTACAACACGCAATCATATTTTAATTTCTATCTTACTGATATTGTGAGATTAAATTTTAAATTTTGCACAAAAAATTTGTTAACAAGGTAGATAAAAGAGAATGATATTTTTCTTTGTATAAAAAACAAATAAAATTTGTAGTTACTTGATCCATGGATGTAAAATCAAAAAGTGTTTGGTTTTGAACAAAATCAATAACAATAAAAAGTATTTTTAATTTAACACACCCTGCCTCTATTACTGCTATAGAAGAATTTGTCACAGTGATAACATTACACTTATAGTAAAAAATACACTCATGCACACACTACATTCTAACAACTACAAAATGATCATAAAGTTAGAAAATTTAAACTGGGATTTTTGATAGAAACATTTAATTTACTTGATGATAATTTTTGGCACAATGTTAGCAGAGGTTAAAACAGAGTATTCAGTTAAATTTATCAATGCAATGGAAAATGACCCTGTATGGTGTAAAGCACTATAACAACAAATTAATTCTTTTCAATCAGATGTACATTATTATCATTAATGTTTTCAGATATGAGAAGGACCAGGGAAATTTTCTGATGCAGAATGTAGCTTTTGCCTTATTTGGTGGCCCTAGTTCTGAAGGAGACTTGAGTAATGCCAGGAGATGTAACCATCCTATTTTGGAAGGCTATACCACAAGACAAGTGGAACAGGTTACAAAGATCTATGATAAATTGTGTGAACAAAGTATGTTATTTTCATGAATTGTAGAACATTCAAACTAAAATCCTACTTGTACCCTTTAAAGCATTGCTTATTTTTATTTTATTGAAACAAATACATACACAACATTCTTTGAATAGTAAAACATAGAAGTTGTATAGAATAATTAGCCAGGAGGTACTTATTAAAATTAGATATATTTTCAGGTAAATACTCCTTCAACAACGAAATTGTGGTATCAGTGATATTGATTGTTTGTGCTAAGCCAAAACCAGTAGGTTTGTTTGAAATTGAACCACCTAATCATTGGTGGGATCTTCATCAAAGAACTGATACGGACATTTGGTGCACAGCTGTGTTTAGAGTTCGAAAGTGCATTGCCACTACGGAGGGTGGTGAGTATTGCATTGGTGTTTATGGGATTTTAATATATCAAATTGTAACCTATTTGAAAAATGTAGGAATATTTAAATTATCCAAATACTCACTAATACCAAGGCCTTGGATCCGAAAGTGAGGGAACTTATGAAGCAAGGTATGCAACAATCGTCCAATAAAAAAAAAAACTACTTGAGACCTTGGATATATTAATTATTGCATGTGTATTCGTGTAGTGATAGTATTTATGTTTCAGCAAAGTGCTGCCGTATCTACATTGACGATCAGGCAAGAGTGTACAATGACTGGGTTTCATATATAAAAAACAATACACTACCAAAATGTGTTATGATTGTTCCTGAAAATGGAGAATACACTGGAGAGCTTAGTGAGGTATAACAATATTGGTGCCACATACACTTTAATATTTATTGTCATTTATTTTTAGACTCAATTTAATAATTATTCATCATTTTATGAATGAGTCAGTTGACCATTACAAAACAAATGTGAATGGTTCATTTTCTTGATACCTATTTTTAACAAATTAATAATAGGGTTTCAAACACACTAGTTTATTGAGTTCTTAAGCGTTTGGACTACAAAAAGATGTGTGTGTTATTTCGTTTCTTTTTATTTGCTTATGAACAAAGGCCTTATCTAACAACCCAGGACAATAGTATAATATTTCACTTTATACCTTTACAATAAAGGCAAATTTATTTAAAATGAAATGAAATTTTTTCAAACATGCTATTATCTTAGGACTAGCTATTCACGACATCGTATGTACTATCTAATTCTGCTGACTATCCTATTTAATTTACAGAAAGAAAAGACATTTGCGGTGAAACTGACAGTAGCACCTTCACCTGCGCTGGGGATCAAGGCGAAAATCTTTAGCACGGCGGACACGGCGAATACGGTGACGTCACTGGCGGCGCTGGCGTGCTCGGCGCGGCCGCACTGACGCCCGTCGCGCCGGTGGTTATCACGGGCGCAGTCATCGCCACCGTCACCACGGGCGTGTATGGGCTCGTACGCTCGTCGCTTCATTTGCATGACAGAAAGACGCATGAGCAGGTGAGTTTTTCTGTATTAGATATGATTTGAAGTACCTGTAATCCTGAATAAGTTTGTAAGGAGTGAGGACACATAATCATAATTCTGTTTTTTTTTATCAGAATACATAATGCGTAAAAGTCGATGTAATTCAAAATTCTTTTAATTGTAAAAACAATTCGTGAATATATTAGTATTGACGTATAAAATGTTTTTTACGACTATTTCCATAGTCTATAAGTCCCACGGACTCGGAGGCTCGTAATAGTTGGCTGAACATCGCGGCGTCGAGCGTGGGGCTGGCAGCCGGCGCGGCGAGCACTATGCTCTCCAAGTCCGCGGCAGCCGGCACGAATCTTACTAAGGTAAAGGTTTTTTATGTCTTAGAGCCTATTCTAATATTCTAGTCCCAAAGAACATTGTTCTGTGCCCATACATAATTCGCCCTGGAACCAACAGCAATGGAAAAATGTTTGTAATATTTAGAATCATTAATAAATTCTCATGACATATTATTTATAAAACGGACAAGTTGGGATATCGCATTAATCCAAAAAACCGATGAGATTTTGAGGTTATAATTGATAGTAAACAAATGATAGGAATATAAATCTACCTTGAACATTGAAAGCTTTCAAGCTTTCAATGTTCAAGGTAGATTTATATTCCTATCATTTACGCTTTAAATATGCTTTTTATTGATATAAGTACCTATCTAATATACATAAGCCCTAAAGATTCATCACTATGTAGGTATCTGATTATTTTTTACTTAAACCAGGCTATTTTAAGACTTGATTCATATAATTTTTTATAAGTAAAAAGGTACCTAATTATGTAGTTATAGTATTTACATCCACTAAGAGTACCCTTCAGAATTTATGTTTTTTCTATATATACGTACGTATTCCCCGAAGAGACAAACAGAGGCACACTGTTGAGCATTCATGCTTCATCAGAAGCATGGCATATTTTACACACTTTTGATAGACTCTTAGGGCATATAGGATTAAATTGAACAAATAAAAAAATATTTTCAGTTCATATTATTTATTTCCTCATCACCTACATTGTTTTATAAAATATTATCTGAGTATTGTGCAGGAGGGTTGTTGTTATGGTATTATTTATCAATTCAGTTTTGCCAATCACAATATTAGTTAAATGAATATAATCTTTCATTATATGTACCTCCAATGGTCTTTCTAAAATGATATTTCTGTTTTAAACACGATGTGGAGTATTTGTCCTGAATGGAATTATTTGATGTGAGCGAGTCCGGAGTTCCAACATTCTATTATAGAGCACGCAGCTTCTACTAACATTGTTACAGCTGAAGTATGTATAGGCTCTTGGGCCGTGGTCCAACATGCTGTACATATAAGATCAAGGGCTACAACCTGAAAAAACAAACAAACACATTATGCTCAAATTAGAATGGCAATATATTAATATTGTGTCACACGGAAAGCAGATTTATGTATTCAAATCTTCCAGCTGAATTAAATGAAAGAAACCTTCAAGCATATGACACACATTTTTTAATCATCAATATACTTGCTAGTTTGCTCTTAAGTTGCCACAGCCACATGCTAAAGTGTAGTAGGTAGTATACAGACTCTGTTCGCTGTCTCCACGCAGTTACCAAGAACAGGAACTGAGGAGCGAACTAGAAGTTTGGCGGCAGTTAAACTTGTACGATTAAGAAAAATGTGCTTACCAAACGAGGCGCTGTCCATTGTTGTATACAATGGCGAATCTGCTCGTTCTCCAACACCATGGACCCGCCAGCAGAGCCAAATTAATGCAAAAAGCAATTTCCATTTCGTATCCGTTATCAATGCCAGGTAAATTGTTACATCAGTTCACAAAGTCCAGAAATCACAGCCAGTGTATGTCGATATCGTAATCAATCGCACAGAGTCTTTATAATAGCCGAATCGTCAATTATATAGTGAGAGTCAGAGAATTATAAAATATATGGAAAGTGAGAGTCTAGTTTATTTGTCTCTGATGAGTGAAGTGTGAGTGACATTAAATTGAAGCGAACAATGAAGTAAGAATTAGGGATACTACTCGACTAGATTCTGGATCGATTATATCGATCATTTATACAAAAATCGATTTTATTCAACATAGGGTTATTTTTATTCGGAAAAATATTTGGCGGGACCCTTATCCGGAAAATCTTTCACACGGGCGGATCCGATAGTAATTTTATATAGAGAGAGTTTGAGGCCCCGGGAGAGAGAAGAACGCTACTTTTTATATGTATAATTCATAAATATTTTGTCCGACAGAAAAATAAATGTTCGCATAATATATTATGCTCCGCTATCTGTACGAAGCCAGGGCGGGTCGCTAATATAGAATCTAAATAAACAAAGTAAATCAATATGAATTAAAAACTAAAAAAACTTTTTCATAGACGACTTGATCTATAATCAATTTAGTCCTAAAACTAACTCCTTATTTATTTGAGACGCATCCACTGCTCGATTAAATATTATTATAATAATTAAAGAACATATCGCCTCACTCGAATATATTAAAATGTTTCAATAATTAATTATCGGTAATTAGATTTATCGTTTTGTCGAACCGGTATATCTCTATACACAATTAGTTGTAAACATGTCGGCGACTTTGTCTTTAAGTCGTTACAATACTTTTATATATATTCATTTTGGATGTAGCAGCTTGTCCGTTTTATACACATATTTGCAAATAATATAAAAAAATACATAAATAATTCTTGTATGATGTTACTTAATTATTGCCCTATATGCCTTTTTAATTTACGATTGTAACGTTATATCGACTTTAGGATGCCTGAACGTTACGGACTAATTGTATGTTTTTTTTTACGTGTATGTTTTTTTTTTTATTTTATGAAATATGTCATAAAATGATTTCAAATTATGATGTAAATATACATATTTACATACATGCAATTACCCCAAATACCGTTTCAATAATCCTCTAATTATTGTTAACTATAATCATAATATAATTTACAGACCGGCCAAGCTCTTGCTGTTTCGGTGGAAGTGTTACGTCACGCGAACCTTGTCACCGGTGGCGCAGGAGTTCTTAACAGTCTTGTGCATATTGTGCTAAAGGTTAGTAATTCATATATTTACAAATGTGACTTCAATATATTTGCTGTGGCCTAAAAAAAATAACAAAAAGAAGACAAATTTGCATACAGACGGTGGAAAAGAATACATTGGTGGTAACAATGGCGGTCTTATCGCTCGAGGCTATCTCTACCAGAGAACCATTGGGTGGAGATGATAAAAATAGTCGAAAGGGCAGTTTAGGGCGTACGTAAAAAAGAAAAAAAAAAGAAAAATAATAATAATTAATAACAATAGCAATAATAATAATCTACATATAACAATATCTACATTGTATAAGAATGCAACACACGCTAAGCATATAAAAAAGCTTTAGAAGATACAGCACACCAATTGCGTAGGCTGCATGCTCGTAGCGCTAATATTAACACGCTAGGCGTGTGGAATCGCAGTGGATTTCGAGTTCGCTGCGTAATTCCGGTACATCACGCCAGAATGTGGTTAGCAAGAGTGGCGTTTATTCATTGTGTTAGCGCCGCAATCAACACTTATTAACTGCATTACATCCACACAACAGCAAATTGCAAAGCTCTTGATATTACTCTAAACTAGTGAAATATGTGTATATTACGTAAAATTCAATGATTATAATTTCGACAGTACCATACTCATGGAGAGAAACCAACTTCGCTTGAATTGTTCCAATTCACTGCAGCGACATTGTTCTTCTGTAACGCTGTGGTGTCGAACAAAACTGCACAAAACATAATCGAAGATGCCCAAGCAAAGACCATTAATGAATATCGCACTACTCTTCGCAGTAACAGGCATAGGTAAGGTTATTTTTAATGTTTGGAACAAGTTTTCCATTGTATTTTTAAATCAATAAATTTATTTTATCTCTATTTTCATAATAGTTAGTAACATTCTGTTTTGTTTCAGAAAAATATTTGACAAAATCAGTGCCGAGTCGCGTAGAATTCAAGGTTCCATCCAAGGAAACACCGAAGTGATTAAAGGCATTCAGAACATTGCCAACAAGGATCAATTTTTTGCAGACGTTTTGAAAATTAACAAAGATGTGAATACACATAAGCTGAGGATTTCGATGACGGCCGATGGTCAAGTCAATTTGAATGCTCAACATAAGTTCAACCCATCAGATTTACATGGCATTGGGAAGGAGGGGCGCGCACAACTTTTCAATAACATCGGACCATCATCGGGTGGGCCTCCCAACGTCCCAACAAAACTAACCCCATCAACAACCGCTGTAAGGGCATTTACTTCGGAGACTGAAGAGGAGTCAGAAAGCTTTCTTATGGGTATTCAACCGGGAGAGGTACTACGTTTGGGTACATTGCTTGTTAGAGTAACTTCTTCAGGTGCTGAAGAAGTTGCATCAATGTTGGAAAATCTGAGTCAAGATGTGCACGCTAATCTAATGACTATTGCGCTCAATGTATTGTCTAAGTTGGTGCCACAGGACATCGCAAGGCTCAGATTACTGAGTCCTGACCAAGATCTAATAGTGCAAGTGGTTGAGTTTGTATTCAAGTATATGAAACACAAGCGGCCTTTGGGAGAGACATCTGAAGATGATGGTATAGAGGCGGTCTTGAAAGAGTTCTTCCAAGACGGCATGGTTCGTCAAGAAACTATATTGAGGCTGAAAAATCGTTTGCTAGAGTGGATTACACAAGAGACGAACCGCAGGAGTCGTGCGAATCAAACAAAAGCAAATAGTGTGTAGCTGCGGTGGCATTAGATATGCTTAAATGCATTTTATTTAACTTAAGTGAGGCTGCATAATGTTGTAGTTGCTATTAACTATCACATTACTAGTTAGATGATACTATTTTTTACTTTTTTTATATTATATTAAGTTGAATTTCTGAATATCATATTCAACATTATATCATTAGATGGAATAATCCGTAACAGATAAGAACCAAGCAATTAGCGTATATACAAAAAAGTATGCTTGTTATATTCCTTGCATAATCTTAGAGTAGGATAATTATTTATTAGTGAGTGAAGTAAATATTCTGGCTTCCATCCAACAAAACATATCACTGAAATTGTGAATAAAATTTTATTTTATTGAAAATGATATATATTTTTAGTCTTTGGAAAAGTGAAAATTTATTCTGTGATATCGTAGTTTTATTATTTGATACCAAATTAGTGCCTTAAACATGGCCTTAGCGACATTGTCGTGGAATTACGACGAAGCTCCTTAAATAAATATCTTAAAAAATGTGTCGTTTTATTAATATAACGAGGTTATATAGAATAATTATTATTATTGTACTAATGTCACAATTTTATATTGTAATTTATGAGGCACAATAAATATTTTAAGTTTGAACCATGACTTTTATTATTTTAAGGTTATAGCTTAAGGTCCATTTTTCATACATTTTGTTTCACCTTTAATCTGGGTAACTAAACAAGTATTGACAAGTAAAGAATTTAAATTCACGTCTAGTTAGTGATTAGTTCTCGCAGTTGAAAGAAAAACGTAAAAATAATTAATATGCGTGGATATTTCGGCCTTTAAAATTTCGTCATATTAAATTTTAAAGGCCGAAATATCCATGATTATTAATTATTTTTACGTTTTTCTTTCAACTGCGAGAACTAATCACTAACTAGACGTGAATTTAAATTACTTGCCAGTTTAGTTACAGATGAAACAAAATGTATGAAAATGGACCTTGAGCTACCACCTTAAGCTATAACCTTAAGAGACGTTACTAGAAGATGCATGATGTCACAAAATATTTCTGTCCTATCGAACATATCTTAGAATTGGGGCTAAAGCTAAGATGCTATTATAAGTTAATTCACGTAAATAGCATGCATTCTTTCGCCGCAAATTAAACGTTTACTGACAGGTCACATATTGCGTACAATACAAATTATATTGATTGATTGATCCCTTCCTAAGTTAATTTCGGCCACGGCGGCCAATCTCGACAAAGATCAGTCGAGTACGCAGGACATATAGTGCATATAATTTTTCATATATATAAAATGTTTGCCTAGATTCCGAAGTTTCTACATATTGTTAACAAGCTCACGCCTATAAACCCGGATATAAATCTAAGGACGGAGCATTACTGTGATAACAAGTCTGTTTCTCAGTGCTGACGGCATGGCAGCCTTCGCAGTGCGTAGACATAGGGCCGTTGTGATTGGCTAATATTGAGACACAACTTGAATTTAGTTGGCTGTCAGATAAACAAAGTTGAACAAACAACAAGCTGTCAGATAAACAAAGCTGAGAAACAGACTTGTTATCACAGCAACGATCCGTCCTTACATAAATAACGTCTATGAATAAGGACTGTATATTCATCAATATAATCATTATTATTTTTAGATAAAAAGCTGAACGGTATTGTTAAGTAGGTATTTTATAAAATGAATTTAGTACAAATCAACAATTGCATTTTACATAATATTCTGTGGCAGATGCGATATTGGTAAAATTTCCTTTTCTCTTTCCTCAATATTCGGTGGATTATATTCGAAAAATTTTGCTATAAAGTACCTGAAAGGAAAATTACATAAATAGGTATATCTAATTGTAAAATTTTCTAGATCTTTTTAATAATGGTATACGTACTATATCAAATTGTGAATAAAATATTTAGTAGGTAAGTATATCTACTAGACAAGATTTTACAATCATTTAAATTTTATGCAAATCCGTTCAGTACGGTGATTTCTGATGTCGAGTTTTTCGAGACGTATACGATATGTGCATTAGCGGTTATATATTGTATGTTGGTGTTATTAAAATAGAAGAAATAACTATGAATTATGAATATCGAATAGGTACATCCGAATATGCTGTTACAAATCCATATTCGTGACTATTTGTTTGTATTCTGCAAGTATCTAAATGTGGGTTATCTTAAAAGTAAGTAATCTTATTATTAGCTATGCTACGTTTATAATCTATACTTATAATAAATCTGTAGAGGTCAATTCTGTACATGAAATATATTTCCAAAATAACTATCAGGGGGTGATTAGGGATCGATACTGATGCCAAAATGCAATTAGTAAAATTTTTGTCTGTCTGTCTGTATAACCGTTATAGAAACAAAAACTACTCGACGGATTTTAACGAAACTTGGTACAATTATTTTTCATACTCCTGAGCTGGTTATAGTATACTTTTCATCACGCTACAATTAATAGGAGCAAAGCATTGAAGGGAAATGTTTGGAAAACGGGAGAAGTTACTCCATTTTTAGGCTTCCGTCGCGTGTGCAACCTTAATGGTTAAAGCTACACAGAAATCATGTATGACGGAAATGTTCTCCTTAAAATTATATAAAAAGTATCCCACGACAGCATATGTCTATCTTTTATGGTTGACTCACAATAACACGTGTAACTCCCGATAGCTTAGTAGTTCGAAGCTTTCTCATTATATTTGTCTATTCTTACGTTTATAACACTCTCAGCCACCCATTATTAAAAAAGTTAACATTATTAAATATTCCATAAAAAAGAATCATAGAAATCGCTCTAGAAAGACCAAAGTTATACATGAAATACGCTAATAATAAGCCATCACGCGTGAATACTGAATCATGCTATATGCTTCCTTCGACTTTCACCAGGATCTCATCATCAGACCCTGACCGGACAATCGGACCACCTGCATACCACCATACATTAAAAAAACATCCCGACAAATTGAGCACCTCCTCCATTTTTGAAGTCCGAAATCCACGCGGGCGAAGCTGCGGGCGGAAGCTAGTAATAAATATGTAGGTAGGTAGGTACCTATAGGTATAGTTATAAGTATGCAGATATACATTATAACTGATATATCAAATGGTTTAGGATAAATGTAAGTAGTGATATCGTACCAAACAAGAATCTCGATAGTGACCAGCAGTCCAGCGACTAGTGTTTGCACGATGACCTGGGCCGGTTCCGCGGAGCCGCGCAATGCCGCTGCGAGCATCGCGTCGCTTGCGTCCGAAGCTGCCTCTAGGGCCGCCACTAACAACGCCGGCGCCGCCAACCAACGCGCACCTCTTCGCCACCAAGACTGCTATATAATCAAACACATAATACAATGTGAGTAAGTAACACCGAGGAAACCTGCGAATGAGTGGAGACCAAGCGAACAAGCATTGCCGGATTCACAGAAATGGTTTACCTAATAATGTTGGGAAATTAATAATATATCGGCAAACGATAAACGTTTAATTTGTTCAAACTTACCTTCATAATGTCATGACCTTTAGAGCATTGAAACATACTTATTTTTCTGCGGTACCTTATAAGCCAACGGAGCACCTACCTTTGACATGACAGCTATGAGAAGCAACAGTGAAGTAGCAGCTGTTATGAAGGCGCTAAGCTTTCCATAACCCATGACCAGGCGTATTGTAGGTTTTGTTATTCTAAAAATGTGTTATTAAATTAATATACCGGTCGGTTCTCAAAAAAAAATCTTTAGCCTGTGGTATCAGTATAATTTATTAAAAAGATACAACATTGGCTTAACACTATGCAATGGAACTAATATTGGTTAAAATGTCTTACTTCCGTGTGAGTCGCCTGCTAGTGTATACATTATATAACAATAAAAAAAGATTTAAAAAAAGAAACAAACGGTATGAATACGAGACGTGATCTAGAAACCAATAATTTAGAACATATGACTATGATAATTACCATCTTGGCCTGATTACCTTCTAGCAAAACTGACGTTGTTAAGTTTTTGCGCAACATCATCATCATCTAGTTCTAGTTCGACCGGCTGTGAGGCGAAGGCGCACGCAGACATGGATACTCCGAGCAGAGCTACCAGAAGAGCACGGAGTTTCATGCGAACACGTTCGCAGCTCTCACTGCCGACGTCGCTTAGCCTCTGTAATGAAGAGTAAAACTGTCACTTACTCTTCTAAAACAATATGAATACAATGAATCTAAAAATTAAATGGTACCTTTATCAAAGAGCGTACCTTAGGGAGTACCAATTCCATGAATTGACCTTCGCATTGTTATATTATGTCTTCTGTTAAATTATTATGACTATTTAATTATTAAATAATATGAACCCTGTGTTAGGCCTTAATCTACCGCGCCAGCCTAGTGCGGATTGAAATTCTTTTTGAAGAATTCTTAGGTACATAGGTTTTGTCGCTGTTTACCTCTACCTTACCTTAAGCCCACAATAATTAACATACAATTAGCCTGGGGTTATGAACATAGGGAGTCTCGGCAGACTGTTACATTTTCAACTAGACTATCATGCAGTTGTAATTGTAACATAATATAAAGAAATTTCCGATTTGAGGACCTTAATGGAAATGGGTCGAATTCTCAAAGGAAAGCCATAAAACAGCCAACTATCAACATAAATTTACTGTTTGCTCAATCACATTATTATACAAAACACATGCATACCCACATATAATATTATGTAGTAAAATGTGATGTTTTTACACTGACAACATAAAACTTACTGTTTTGGGATGCATCTCATGGTGTGTACAAAGTTGGTTCAACAGGGTCACACTTTCGCTGTCCATAATGCATAACTTTTGCTAATTTATCCTCATGATATGCGAGTAGGTTCAGTGTTTATAAGAGTATTACACGTGTTGCCTTTTGTATACATTTACGGAATTAGTCACATTGTTGTAGTAGGATGGAAATTGGAAACTTTAAATACGGAAATGTCGAACTAAATTGCTTTAAAAATTGTGACAATATAAATGTCAGTATCATAATGCGCCAGTATTAATAGAGAATTAGCAAATTATTACTAGAAGACCGGGAGGCGTAGTTTAGCTGCAACTATAACGTAGGATTATATCCTCTTTGGTTTAAAATGGCCATCTCGCATGGACTATTGCGTNGTCGATATATTTTTTGGCTGTCATTAATTGTTGGATCGGAGGAACGTTCACAATCTTTTCGCTAGCTATTCTTGTGTTCATGATTATTTGTTAATTTGATTCAAATGATTCCCTTTTGTAAATTAGTACAGTTTTTGTTATAAGTAATAATTACTATTTTAGATTTATGTTATTTTTTCTAATAAATAAATGTAAAAACCCTAAATATAGATATTATGTTGTAAAGTTTTCTGGATGTCCGAGACAGGTATCTCCCATAGCCTTCCACATAGCTTTTAGGATGCTCCGCCTCTACTATTTATGTCTCCACCTGTGACCCGGTCTAAGCACTCTACAAATAATTATATTGCTGGCTTGGACTAACGTGCTTAAACTATTTAACATAAACGAGCCGGCAATGGCAACCCGTGCAATCACTTTTCGTCAAGTGTGTTCCGTTCCATGATGTAATAGGGAGCGAACCTATCAAAATATTAGTCATGAATTCAGACTCCGGGCTAATAGTGAGCAGCAAAATCCAAATATCACTTTGCCCGATCCGGGAATCGAATTCAAGACCTACAAACCTTTGCCTACATCTAGCCCACCCAGACACAGAATAGTATAGAACTTTAATACAAGTAAAATTACTAGTGCGATAGTAGTGATAGCGGCGATAGCCTAGTTGGGTCTAGAACGGACTGCCAAGATGAATGTCCGCAGGGCCCTTATTCTGTATGATAGTGTAAACGCGTAACGCGGCCATGTCATGTTATCTTCGAGAAATGAGCGTGGAATGGTATTCTGTAAGCCAAATTTCTATAGTCCTAAACATGATGCGTTGTGTTACGTGCTTGTTACGCACTGTTCAAATAACGTGCGGAATAAAGAATAAGGCCCCTGGTTCAAATACCAGGGCACACACTCTGACTTCTAAAATCATGTGTGTATTCTTTGTAAATTTATCGTTCGCTTTAACGGTGAAGCAAAACACCGTGAGCAAACCTACACACCTGAGAAGTTCTCTATAGGAATTTCGAAGGTGTGTGAAGTCTACCAATACGCACTAGATCAGCGTGGTGGATTAAGGCCTAATCCCTTTTAATAGTAGAGGAGGCCCGTGCTCAGAAGTGGGCAAGTAAATAATACAGGGCTGATATTATTACTGTTATCCGGTGCGATATTGGTGTTTATACTATAGTTAAAGACGCAGACTTATCACGCTGTAGCTTAGTATGTCTCTCACCATGGAACCAAATAAAATAATTTATTTCAAAAGATTAAGCATAATTTAACCTGACGAATGCACTATGTATCTTCATACTGGCATAATATTATTCCATTGAATTTCTAGTAGTCATAATTTATAGTAAACTGCAGATTTGTGAATATTTTGCATGGTTTACGCATTCAATATAACTACGCTACGCTACTGAAGCGGGCAGTTAGATTATAATGAATAGATATTATTAGGATCATAATACAAATCCAACTTGACGGTAGACTATAGAGGGTATTAAAGTTTTAATTACAATATTCCTTGTCTAAGACCCTAATCTGAGTTGATCAGCGTGAGACAAAATTCTTTACCACATCTTCTAAACACATACACAAATAATAATTCAATATCAGACCTTAGTATTCATGTAATGCGATTGATTCTTATGGCACCACAAAGTATTGTTGGATTTAGGATTTACCTGCAATTTGTAGTATGATTACTTATTTTCATTTTGCTATGAGCCTAAAATTAAAAGGTATCTTATCAAGCTTTATTGAAAATATTGTAAATATTTATTACAAATCACATATGCACAAATATTGTCGAAATACACAGAACTCTTGAAGACAATTAAATATCATCAAGTTCAAAGATATTATTTTATGAGCCAGCCCGGCAAAAGTCTTGATTTTAATAAGCGGCAGTGATAAAAGAATATGGAAAAGTTTTGCGGAAACTAAGATCAGCTGTCCGGCAAGGTGAGGTAAAAATAGTCCTGGATTATGCTGAAAAAAAATAGTAGGATTAATTGGGATTTGGTTATATTTATATACACTTAGAGTAGCTGTAGGTAATTACTAGGTATACCGTAGGTAAAGAAATGTTTTCATTCTTGCCTTATTCGTACAACATTTCGGCGTTAGAATATTCTTGGATGAGACGATTCGCCAATGATGATACACATAACCAACTAACAAAAGGATTGATGGTTATAAGATATGAATGCTTACGGTAATACATCCAATGACAAGGCAAAAATATTGCACCAGTCCCATAGACGCAGCGATTATCTTCAAATCGTGGACAAACATAAAATTTTGATATGAATTAGCATCATCAGTTGATATATTAGAAGTTGGTGTCTCGCCCAAATGTTTTCTTAAATGTTTCGCACTAAGACACTGCAATACATGTTGTATATAAATACGTTTACGCTATGCCTACAACTTTTCACGAGGTTGAGTAAAAGTTAGAATCTGATTAGTTGTAAATATCAAAGATTATTAAAGACGAGAAGTCATCTTACCAAACCAACTATCCCATAGAAGTAAGTGTAAAAAATTCTTATAGTAAACGTCGGATGTCCGCAAAACATTTTAGTATTGCCCAAATAGGGTTTTAGAAGAGGGCCCAAAATAAAGTTGAAAGGTAACTTCATGACGGATTAGATGAAAAGAATTGCCAACATCACATA
>NW_023594031.1:0-17430 GCF_014839805.1 Manduca sexta
CAGGGATCGTGAGGAAACTTGCATACCTGAGAAGTTCTCTATAGAAATATTGAGAGTGTGTGAAGTCTACCAATCAAAGCTAGGCCAACGTGGTGGACTAAGGCCTAATCCCTCTCAGTAGGTAGAGGAAGCTCGTGCCCAGCAGTGGGACAGTATGTAATACAGAGCTGATATTATTATATATATAAATTTTTGTATAGGAATTAGAAAGGCGTGCCAGCTACGCCTCCACGTGTAATTTTATAATGCCCAATAATTTAAAATCAAATTGAAATCATTATCCATGCTTCGAAAGATAATTATAATACACAAATTATTTGGGGCTCGTAAATTCTTTCACAAAATATAAATTAGCAAAACAGCGATCTGATGAAATTAAACGCCGTAACTTTCCATAACTTTTTCCCTTCCTTATTTTAATTATTTAAAAAGTTCAAAAAAGACATAATTTTCCGTAATCATTAGAAACAGGACGTTATCCAAGAAATATAAACTTTTACCAATTAAAAAGTATTAAGGAAGTTTCCGTCGATTTATTTCGTTGGATGGAATCAAAATATGTGGTACCAAAGAGGCGATGTAAATACATATTTATTTTTCTTAGAATTAATATTTATTGTCAGTTAACATGAGGATTTGGCGTAGCACAGCAACAAAGGGCTTGTAGCCAAATATAAAAAAAAAATAATAAACATGAGGATTATTTGAATTTAAAAAAAGAACACATTTAAAAATAGAATGGATAATGCATTTCGACATGAAACAATTGATGTTCGCGAATACAAATGAAACAACACAAAGATAAACAAGTCAAAGCCACTAATTCACCCCAACGTTTATATTCAGTAAACGGTGGCAACATTGTTTCGCAAATAATTTTATTGCCATTACACTAGACTGGCTCGCATGTGGGCCGTAATTTAGCTGAGATTAGATTTATTGTGTGTTGCCAGACGCATAAAACATAATATTCGGTACATTCTGGCCAGACTAGATGAGCGGTCGCGTTGCATGTGTCTACACTGCGAACATCGAAATACTTCGCTAACTATCTGCAGAGTTTTGCTTTCAATTAGTTAGGGTATGTCTATATTGAATGTTTGTTTTGAATATTGAACGATGCGGAGGTAGATGTGGAGAATTATGAACATTATTAGGTACACATTTATTTTAGTTTACTTAGTCACTAACGACCACCGTTTTTCTCATACAGATTCTCAAATCAATAGAAGTTTCTGCGCATCTCGTGATTCTAACAGTCGTATGTTTGATGTTTGATTCCCGTATGAATTTAATTATTACAGTTTCCAGGAGACCTTAAGCGGTCGAGCTACATACTTTAAACAACGATTCTTGGTTCTACGAATGTTCGAGTTTTGGGAACACAGACATTCTTAGAAAGACCAGTACAGCCAATTCCAAGGACTTGACCGTTATTAGCCAGTACTTGGAATTCGATATTTGAATGCTTGTCTTGCGAAGCTGGGTTACTCGTATGTCATGGGTTGCCAATCTTATATGGTATCTACTAGAAAGGGTAGGCAGAGTCCAACCAATGTGCCCATATTCGCCGAGCATGTTTCGTTCTATGATATGATAGGAGATAAGGAGGTAAGAAAGGAGAGATTTTACTCGAAATCACAAATTCCAATCTTGATCAATTTTAATCAAGATTGGAATTTCGAAGACTAGAATTGTTTTTTGTGTCTTGAGCAACAAACTCAGAATCCCAAAGTTCACATAACTCCACTACTTCTGACCAATTACGATCCAATCAAAATAATAGCGATTAATCGCTAGCAATTGGTCCCGCCAGTAATTGCTGTTTATTTTAATCTCACGGTGAATGTAATGTAATTGTTACTTACTACTTTTATTAAGAACTTAACCGTTTATTGTTTATTGCATTTGTTCCGCAGTAAGTCTTCGGGGGGAATTTATAGTGTAGTTTCAGTACACTATCTACTTTATATTGAAATACTATTTCAAATTGCAGTAATTGCTTTTATGAATGCAGTCTCGTTCATACATAAATCGTAATAGGCAATGGAATTTACTATAGGAAATCAAATGTGGTTATAAATATAGATTAAAAGGCAACATAGTTCGCTTATCGATTTAAGAAAATAGTAATCTTAATCCTTTTCGATATATTGGGTTCTCTAAGCGAAATCTGAAGCAGCTATTACCTATGCATGGCATAATTCTGCCTCAATAAAGACTTTTCTTACTTTACTGCACATCAGTGGCGATTGGTGACATTTTCCGAAAGGTAACCCAACACAATATATAGGTACAAATATGCATAAATGCGGTTGCAAATCTTTCTGATGATAACTACATTCTACATACAGGGAAGCCCGCAGGGATCAGCGTATATGGAGCCTTCACCATTGCTCCATATAGCATTTAGTGCAGAAACCTTATCGTGCTAGGATATAAAACACACACACACGCATATATTTTTTAAACTAGTGTAGAACCCAGGACTTAGCTAACATTCTGTTCATCAGCTTGTTATAAAATATTATTACTTATAGAGGCGAAAGCATCGGTCTTTGATACATCAAACCATTAGTCAATATTACTACACACAAAAAGCATACTCCAGATAAATGTTTCAATGAAAACAAGCTTATGCACTCTGCAAGACTGAAGAAATAACTTATTCCATTAAGGAACAGCGAATCACAATAATTTGCCGAAAACAAACGCAAATTTTAATTGGAAGCAACCGAGTGGCAGTCTTAATTAAAATATTACTTCGGTGACAAAGGAATGCTTGAGAGATTAGTGGTTGGCGAGGGAATGTTTCGCTGTAACTTTGTTGCGTTTGCTTGCGCTTTTAGTATTTCGTCTTTGGTTTACTTTTGTTGAGTTTCCTTTGCAGTTTGATTAGCAAGTCGATTAATATTGATATCTAACGGTAATAATTGATCGTAGCGTACATTTAGGAGCTGTGAATACTAACTTAGTAACTTTAACGTCATTAGACACTATACTTGCAATTTTTTCTAATCTTCCCCGTTCAGGGAACCTTCCTTCTTCTACTTTTCCTTAACTCCTCTTAGGCTGCAGTAGTTTCAAAGTTGGTTTATCAATATCTTATTATCAGGTATTCTTAAATGCTGACAGCTGGTCCACCTAAAATACAAAGAAGCACCCAAAAGGCAAACTTACGTGTCATTTATCTCATAAAGTATTAAATAAAACCCACATTAACTCGCATAACACTGGTGTCGTGGAAAAATGTTTATGCGAAACTTTACGCCAGGCTAACGTGCCGCGAATATTTTATAACCGCAGTGTGACATCGCGTTATTGTTTGCCAAATTAATGAGCGTAGTGAATTGGCCCGAGCTCAAGGTATAGCATGTTGTTCAGGCATCACTGAGTTATTTGATGAATAATCGTTGGCTCAAGTGAGTCGGCAGAAAGACTGGAGGAAACGTTGATGAAGTTTAGTGGCATTGAAGATACGTAATTTGTATGTGTTTTTCTTTTTTTAATAACGTTTAAAACAATTTTATCACCTCGTAGTCGTTTCATTAGAGCGTACATAGCTAGTGATATGATCTGAGATGCATATTGGAATTTCGTCTAATTATAAGGATGAAAAGACAAGAGTTTTGATATTAGTTTTGTGTTCTTAATTTGATCTAGTCTCCTATCGCATTTCGGGATATAAGCCCACACAATAGCTGTATTCTACCTTCTTCTTGAACGATAATGCCATCATTTTAAATTCTATTTACATCGCCTTTTTTAATAGAGACCTTGTCGTTGTCGCAAGGAATCTCCCTTTCGGTCCAATTACGCAACGATTCCCTCGCTTCCTTCGCTTCCCTTCACACCAAAGGTTGTTAAAAGTGCCTCGCAGCTATTTGCGTCTCCTTTTTGTTCTGGTCACCGCACTTTGTGTGTGACATTTAGGTTATTCGAAGTGCCGGTTGGTTTTTTAACGTTATATGTCGAGTTTTTTTTTGTTTATTTTTTAAGAATGTTTTAAGTGAAGATTGAAATTTGCTTGTTATGCGATCAGATCTTAAACTTTTTGAAGTAAGATCATTATTAATTGTCGCGCACAGAAGGGAAATGTCGTGATAAAAATACAAACATAAGTTCCCTTTAATAATTCTGGAAACATGTGTCGAGTATACTAATGGCGCGGTCTTCTGTGGTAAATGAATGATCTAGGTCGCCTTAAGAGAAGATCAGCGTCCAAAAGTTTGATACTGGTACCGTAGTTAAAAACAATACGCAGTAAATGTTTGTTGCATGTTTCTAAGTTGAGCGCTGGGTACGGTAAAACCTCTATTACAGACCTATAAAAACCAAACGCTCACCGTGCACCGAATGGATACTAAACATCCTTTAGCTTCGTTTAATGAATTGGTTGACATCTTGGAAACCAAGGAACGGATAAAATAAAACTTGAAGCAAATGAAATAATTTTATCCACTGATCTTTTGCAATTTTGAACCTCAAACCGAGTAATGAGCTATCAGATCGCTCATTGATCAATCTACTCATACCCATTTGTAATATTGTTTTAGATAGCAGGCAAGACCACCAGTTAAAGATCACCAACATCTACAAACATAAAAGAAATTACTTTTCGAGATTCAACATTATCACACAAGTATAAATTCTTTTCAACTTTTCGTTTATCCTTTCCCGTGAAAACAAAAGGCAATGATTAAGTAAGGCCGCAAAAACAGAACGTTTATAAATCACCAAGGTTGCCGTGAATTACTATCGGTATGTGTGAATTTATAGCTGTATTTCAGACCTTACCACATTAATGTTAAGTGTTAATAGTTTTTGCTAGGTTTGAGAGGGTTAGATTATGAATTATGTGTTGTAAGGCGAGGAGTGTAGAGTTTAACTTTGGCTTTTCATAATATATGGACTAATTTGGATGCAGATTTTGTGTTATAAATATTTTATATGTAGCTTTCGCATGCAATCACTCAGTATGGATTTAATGTTGATTTATGACGTGGCTACCTATGAATATTGAGAATGGTGAGAATATTTCGCGCCAACAATTATTTGATTAATTCGAGACGAATATCCGCAGGTTCAAATCCCAAGGACGCACACCTCTGACTTTTCTAAAATTATATGTGTATTCTTTGTGAATTACCGCTTGCTTTAACGGTGAAGGAAACATCGTGAGGAAACCTGCAAGGTAAACATAGTGAAGAAGTTCGCTATAGGAATTTTGAGGATGTGTGAAGTCTACCAATCCGCACTAGGCTAGCTTGGTGGGTTAAGGCCTAATCCTCTCCATAGTAGAGGAGGCCTGTGCCCAGCAATGGTGGACAATATATAATACACGCCTGATATTATTATTAATTATTTGAGTCGTACTTAACTACGTCACAAAACCAGATAACGTTGAACACTTTAATATCTTCATAATAATCCTGACTGATATTAGCATTGCTAAGTTACAACGATAGTTACTATGCTTTACGATTCCCAACCGATATTACAGCGACTCTCGAAAACAAACGAAATGTGCAGTAAGTATTTTTGTTCCGTACCGCCGCACCCATATCCCGAGAGCATTTTATTCCAATAGATAGTCGGCAGACGGGCCACGATCCTATGAGAATAGGAATTGTTCCTTTACGCCGCCTTATGAACGGCGGAGACTGTATTGAAAGCCATTCCGCTCGGTACGCTCGGATTCGTAGACGATTTTCGGAGATATTCCCTTTTTCGTATAATGTTTGTTCGTTTTTGGGTTGTTTTATGGGTTTTAATTTGGTGATAGAATGTTTGTCGGCGTCGAAGTGTTTCGTTGCGTCGGTTATGGCTTATTTGAATTGTAATGATTTCTTAAGTTTACGCGAATGTTAGACATTTAAATTAAACTATTTTACGAATTTTATCGCGATTTTAATATTTTACTTTTCTCCCGACGTTTAGAAGACTTTGCAGCCTTCATCACCATGTTGCCCCGTGACCATGAAGGTTGCAGTGTTTTAACACCTTGTGTATGGTGGTCGCTATCCAGAAGGATATAAAATATATCCTACCAGCAAAATTATTTGCGTGACTCGTAAAACCAGTGAACTGTAAAAGCGTCTCCTCTTTCGTTTAACAAATAATTGGTTTAAAAAGAAGAAGAATAAATTAATTCACTTACTGCTTTATCTCATTATTTTATCACATGAAAATCTCTACTCAAAATATTCGGATCGAGAATTCTAGCACATTTCAGTAAATTAGTTACTTACTCGAGATTGATCCGCGGGCGTTCCACAGTTGACACGCCAATTAGAGAACTCCTTAGGTTTTAATTTTGTTAAGAATACATCCACTCAGAGCTGAATTTTGCGCGACACGTCACTGTACTCGGTTATAGCCTTTGTAATTTACGTTTTCGCATAATACGCACAGACTTAATAAACTTACAGAAAGAATTATAAAAAAAATAATGGTAGGCAAAATTATACTGTCTTCAAAACCACTAAAACCAAAAAATAATTTACCATTATTTTTATTTTATTATATACTGGTTACCAATTTTGGAGTCGGTGACTCGAATTAAAATTTTATTTTGATCTATCTGCATGATAATTATAAGACCAATTTTGTTTCTCATCCATTAATCCCTATTCACCCCATCTAACTCGTCTCTACGCTTTAGACACTACTTCAAAATGTTATCCACTATGTCTATTATTTCCGCCACTCAACAATGCTTGCAGTTCCGTTCAAGTTAACAACAGTAGGTTATACGAGACATGATGCTTGCATCACAATGTTCCAGTATTAATCGTAATAAAACTATTACATAGAAGTACCTACATAAATTCAAAACTTCAAAATGATTTCTTGTGTTATGAATTTATTAATTATGTTGTTTTCTACCGATGTGTCGAAGACTTTTAGTCTCCCCCGTGACCACGAAGGCTGCAAAGTTGAGGAAGCCCATGTCCAGCAGTGGGACAATAGACTTGTCGCTTAGTAAATCCCTGGTTCACTATCAAGGTCATACGTATTTTTTTGGATATATTATTTTCATGATATATGTATCAATATTATATTGTACATATAAAAATAATAGGAAAAAACAGGCTTATTTATTTAACTAAATATATAAGAATAAAAATACTTTAAATGATGTTATAATTATATTTAAAAAAGTAAACAATGCAACAATCTGAAACTCCAAACTGTTACTTCAATAAACAAATCCGATAACAAAATAGGAAACTAAACATCTAAATTGTTAAATATTAAATATATCAAGTCACGAAGCGAGCGCAAAACCTTTTTGTCCCATCTAAACATTATTAAGCGTATGGCAAAACTAAATTTATGAGGACACCCGTGAAGACAGCTCAACAGTTGACAAACTCAATGTAATTAATTAAGACGCTGCCTTCGCAGACGGGGGAGGGTGTCCTGGGGGGATCGGAGGGTAGAGGGGGTATCAAACGGCATTGTACAAGTGCGTTTGAATAAGAGCTTAATTTATTTATTGCTCTCTTCAGTAATTGTTCTTAGTAGAGACTCATGCCCAGCAGTTGGACAGTATCAAGAAATTGGACCTTGCCCACGGCCTCGCACTCAAAGGGACGTTGCGAGGTATCTTTAGATACGATGGCATGACATTTCAAAACCCCGTTTATTTGTAAATTTAACATAAAACCTAAAAATTATTGGACGCACTCGTCACTTTCCTAAACTTGAAATAAAAACAAAACATCACTCCTAGTTTTACGCTATATAAAGAACGTACTGCACATTAATATTTTGCATTTTATCATAAATAGGTATGTCATGTAAAAACATCTAAGCTAAAAAAATTGTCGGGTAATTCTTGGGAACGAAAATAAAGGGGCTTCGACTTCAACTTGGCCTACTTTTATATTGGTCCACACTACGCCACTGGACAGCATACATCACTAGTATTATTTGATCACTGTACGGCAGTAGCGAAGGGTGATTTTCTTAAAAGTAACCCAAGGCAAAAGAAGAAATGTCTTAGCTAAAATATCGCGGCCAATTCAATCGAAAACAAAAACTAAGACAAACGTAAATAAACCTAAAAGGGAAGCCTGTAGGAATCGGTCGTATGGACAGTTCGCTACTGCTGTATGGTACTGAAATAATAGCCGATGTTTGTGTGGTAGCGTCATGCTGTAGATATGATTCTTGTCGACATGAATGGGTTGACTGGAGTGAGATAGCATCACTGGGCCTTTGATACTAAAATACATACCCATATTTTTCTAAACCGTTTTTTTACCCCGTTTTTAGGTCATCAGCGCATTCATGACTCTTCTGAAATTGAGATGTGTATGGCCGGTGGACATCCATCAAGTGATACTTGCTCGATGTCGGCTTTTACCTTTATTAAGATCATGTACATCTTTTTTCTTTTTTTTTACATTTTTATCTTTTTTATTACTTTTTTCGAGCCGGCTTCTTTCTTTACTTTGTAGTCTTTAATTTATTTTATGTTCAATATAAAATGTCTGAAGTGAATGACTTAATTTGAGTAATATTTAAATATTCTCATGTACCTTGACTTATAAGCGCAACTATGTTCGCCTACGTGATGAATAAAGCATTGTACAACTAAAACCTTAAAATTGTACATATAACTATAACAGGAAAAGCGTGTTGTTTCTTCTTTTGATATTTTATATGGACACAGATCGATATAATTTTTTCAATCGTTTTTAGGGTGGAGAGTGACAGGCTTTTTATCCCGAAATCCACGATTCCTGCGGGACCGTTGGGGGAAGACTTCAATATGTGTCACTTGTTATAAACTAATACACGAAATCTTTGAGTGCTGTATGAATATGTGATACAAAGTCGTATCTCACAAGTAACAAAACTTTTTCGACATCTATTATTGAAGGAAAAACATGAAGGTATTAAGAAGTAGCTTTTACCCGCAGCTCTTCCCGCGTGTAATTTTTTCCGCCATAAAAGTTCCGCTTTGTTTTATCCAAGGATAAAAAGGTAGCCTATAATGTACAAGAGTATTGTAACTTTCTATAAGTAGAATTTTCAAAATCGGTGCGGTAGTCTCAGAGATCATCTTACAACTACCCTACAATCCTACAAGCGAATTCATAAACTTTTCCTCTTTATAATATTAGTATAGACTGAAGATTCTGCAGTATCGACAAAATTAGACAATAAATACCATCTCACAAATAATTACACCTCAGAAAAAATGAAGGAAAAAAACATTTTGGGACCAGTCATTCAGAACCAAATTGCAAGACGCGACATCAAATTTTTTCAATTATGCGAATTAGTAAATAACGCTTAAAGCTGCTTTTTGAGTGGAAACATCAAAAATTGCTTTACGCAAACGCAAGGGAGAAATCATTGGACCCCGCCCCAATGGGTTTCACTGAGGAATTTCTGGAATCCATCAATTTGTGAGATTTTCTTCGGCGGCGGGAAATACTTTCGCGCCAATAAATTAGACTGCGCTGATTTATTTAAGTTCTTTGTTGGCAATACTTAATGCTGGGGTCACATTTACTGCTAATGACGTCTTACGAAAATAATACGAAATATTATATTATGACAATGTTTCGTTTTTTACTGAAGTTGTCACATAGATTATGTTTTAAATAATTATAGTGCTTTTTATTCAGGGAAAGTTGGTATATGCTCTGCCTATACGCGATCATTTTGACATTGGGCATTTAATGAAACCAATATTAACTTCTTGAAAACACTTCACAATAAGTTACTCGAACCATAGATGAATAAAAGTGTAAATTCCGAACAAAATAAATATCAATAAAATAATTTTGATTTTACACATCCTAATGCCACTTCTACTACTCTAAGAGAATTCGTCGCAGCTGTAACATAACACTATTATGTCAGTAGTATTATAAGGACGTCTTAAAACGACATCTAATGGCAGGGGGATGGATGCGAGCAGCTGGGAAAGTGTAGCACGTGTGAGGCCTGAATGGAGAAGAACTATCCAAGTCAGTACAGACGCTTTCGAGTCTGCCCGATTGGCGGAACTTGACTACAAGCGCGAACATCGCAAAAACCGCCCTAAGGTCTCCTACAACTACACTTATAACCTCTCAGGACAATTATATTGCGCCACATGTGACCGGACTTTCAAGAGAAAATTCGGATTCTTCAGCCATATCCGATCTCATCCAAGAAGACAGTAAGAGTCGCCGTCGACGGATATGTCGTGGAGGACATCATCAGTCAGAAGTACACTAACGCTCACGCCACAGTCCCATTTACTACAAATTAATAATAAGTATTCTATATTACTAGATAATTTCGTAGATATTCACTTACCTTTACACATTTCACGCTTCATAGTTTGTCAACTCACACTAGTCTGATGGACAAAGGCCTAGACCCTTTAAGTAGTGGATGAGGCACGTTCCCAGCAATGGGATAGTATATACAGGGCTAGTATTTAATATTATCGTAAAAGGCATTTAATATTTGAGTAACTTATATTCACACTTAAAAATAAAGTACTTTTCGACACTCAAAATACATATTATCCACAGCACCTAAGTCTGATACAACTTCCATATCGCCTGCCTTACCTTAATCTTTATATTTTTTTGTAATATCATAATTATTTAGTAATTAGCAACAATGATGTGTCAAAAGGATCGTAATCTAGAATAAAACCCAATATATATGTATCTTAGAATATATTGATTGTAATTAATTTTGTTGCCAAAATAAATAAATAACTTTGCTTTTGATTTTGGTTTAACGCATTTTACGTTGATGCGATAATGAGCGTTACTATGAGCATTAGTGTGGTCCCATCCTGGGAATATTTTTGCCATTTCTATGTGATTATTTTGAATGGAAATGGTGTAATGAGATTGAATGTTCCATCATAGACATTGACTCGTAAGCGCTCTGGTAATACTTGCTAAGACTTTATTTTGTGTCTTACGTGTATGTATTAGTATCAGCTTTTGTTCACGGCTCTGCCGAATATTTTGCGTGATAAAATTCTTGCTATTCTTGTTCCCGGGACTAAAAGATACCTATGTCCTTCTCAGGATCTTAAATTATCTACAAGTTTCATCGAAAACGGTTTTATGCTTGAGCCGTGAAAGTACAGACAGACAAAGTTACTTTTTCATTTTAAATACAAACCAAATTTCAGCGAAATCAGTTCAGTTGCTGAACCGTAAAAGCGCAATAGACAGATTGTCTCCTAAATTATCTCCATACCAAATTTCATCAAAATCAGTTCATTGGTTTACTAGTAAAAGTGCTACAGACAAAGTTCCTTTTCCATTTAAATATATATGTTACATACAATTTATACAAAACACATACCAACATAACATATGGAATTGAATATTCTCAATACAGATAAACAACGACACAACATTCGAAAGAACACCCTCCACATCCCCACTTAGTTGACCCGCCAGTACCCGATAGGCTCACAAACCGTACATCTCACGTAACCACGGAAATTTACCCCGGAAAGCCTACTTTTATATTAAGCCGTAAATTTGAGCCAACCCGACAGCGAACCAATTTCCTACACACTTATTTGTCGCGGCCATAGCGGGCCGGCACACATTGACACTGTGCACGGCAGGCCAGTTTAACCCTGAATGTGTTTGTCCACTGCCGCCGACATAGAGGACGAGTTGACGGCCAATAACAGCTCTACTCGTCTAAGGGTAAGGTGGTAAAAGTACGGCTCTGTTATCAACGATGGTTAGGTAAAACGGGGCGAGGGGCGGAACTTGTGAAGATGGTCGTTTGACTGTGACAGGCTGATTCTGTAAAGTCTTTCTTAAAAATACGTATACCTTCGCCAATATTACCGACTATAGTGGTCAAATACAGACAGTATTTTGTGTAGTTGGTATTAACAGCTTCTAACAATCTCGGCGGCTGAGATTATGTCTCTAAATGTCTAGTAGTGGATTTGGAACCATACTATTATATAATCTGTCGTTTCTGAGAATATATCACTTTTTCTAGTTTCAAAGGATATACGCGTATCGCTATTTTAGCTACGTCACTCTATAACTACAAAATGCAGTGTTAGCCTAGTGGGGTGCGGAACGGACAGCCGAGATGACTGTCCGCAGGTTCAAATCCCAAGAGCAGACACCTCTGACCTTTCTAGAATAATGTGTGTATTCTTAGTGAATTATCACCTGGTCTAAAGGTGAAGGAAAAGATCGTGAGGAAACTTGCGTATCTGAGAAGTTCTCTATAGGATTGTGAGGGTGTGTGAAGTCTACTAATCCGCACTAGGTCAACGTGGTGGACTAAGGCCTAATCCCACTCAGTAGTAGAGGAGACCCGTGCTCAGCAGTGGGACAGTATATAATACAGGGCTGATATTATTTTATGATATAAACTGGATGGCGGCGACAGTGGACAAGCTCAATAACGACACTTCCCGATGGCTACGTGACGCCGCCTTTATGACACGACACAATTTATTGGAAAACGTGGCTTCAAAACATTCCAGCTGTTTTCCATTTCACGCACGTGTCGACAATGTGCTTATGGTATTGTCGACACGGTGTTACTGTGTCGTGCGTGTTTCTCGTTGAAGTAGACGAGTGCGCTTTGAAGTGTCTCGCGAGGTGATAAATTCAGTTCACTGCACTCACAAAGACGTCATATTAATATGTGCGGGTAAATTATTAATGTACGTGTTGTATTTTATTTTGTAGGTAGGAGCGAAAGTTGAAGATTTTGCTAGTTTTAATTTGATTTTGGTCTTTAAATGAATGTAATCAAAAGTTCTCTTTGAATATTAAACTGCAAAACCTTTTTTAAATATCTTTCTTTTTTAATATATTCGGTTATAAATTATTTATTTTTACGAATAAAATACCAATTTAGAAAACAACGTTAGAACATTTTCAGTTCAATAAAAAAATATGATACCCGATTCTGAATTTAAATAAACCTTTTGAATAAACTCAAAGGGAACCGAAACTTATTTTTAAATCTCACAGCCAGTATCACGTAGCTCATATTTTTTCAAAAAAAGAACACGTGTGGCCATAAAACCCTTGGGGCCACGAGAACAGAGTTGTTGCGCATCTATCCGCCCGTGACACGACTTTTCACTTTGCTCGTCGTAAACGCGTCTTATTTAGAGCCTAATGTGTCAGTTAGCTTCTAAACTTGTTATGTTACTTCATGTAATATGAGAGTTCCCCGTGATTTGCTTATAGAGTTATGTACAGTAAGCCACGAAAGTTACTGTGAAATAATAACTTCACATTTATACACATAACTTCAGTCGACATATATTTTTTATTTAAAGAAAATTAACCTCGTGAAGTTTACTTGTTTATTTAAATGAAAAATCCATTGTTCATACAGCCAGAAAACCTTTAAGGCGATTTGAAATGTTTATTTTGTTCAGCTACTTATGTGATTGACTGTACTTGAATTTGAAATTGGTAACATCCTGTTTCCTTGAATAATGCAGTTATAAGTTGTAAGCGAGGATGGCGTGAAATAAGCGATGTTGAATTTTCTTCTTACTCTGAAAGTTCATATTATAATTATTTATTAAACTAAACTGTATGAGTTTTGTATAAGTGTTGAACTTATATCGTACATTATTATTCATGTATGTTTGTTATACTTAGAAGCCATATAATATTAAAGCGTAATTTATTTTCACACATCAAAAGTTTTGTTTTATTATATAATTTTTTCATAAATAGACTAGACTAACCTACAGGCTACTTTTATTATTACTGTTATGTATTAAACGCGGAGGACAGGGAGTAAAGCTAGTCAAAAGTTAGTCTAAATATTATTACCAATAATTTCCCATATAAAATACAAAGTGCAAAGTTTACAAGTATTCTTATTCCATCCCTCGTTAACCTATAGAGAGGGTTCGAAATATCGATTCCAAATATCGATATCGAGATTTTACTTTGCATTACCGAGAAAAAATTGTGAATGCTTATATCTATGTATACAACACACACACACATCACGCCTTTATCCCCGAACGAGTAGGCAGAAGTGTAACTAGGACACCCATATTTGGCCCGTGTATTCCGTCCCATGACGTGATAAGGGCAAGCTTATCGCCATATCCGGCACAAATTTCAGACTCTGGGCTGAAATTGAGGAGAAAAACACCATAATTATTTTGCCCGATCTGGGATTCAAACCCAGGAACTTAGAACGGTGTATCGCGTAATAAAACTATGCCATGTAACCTTTAGATCCTTAGACGTTTCTGTTTGATCGATGGTCAAAGCTTATAACTGTTTTCAAAGTTTTAATATTCCCAGTTGCTTTTTATTAAAAATCATCGGCCAGTAATATTTGAATTTGAATATCGAATGTCAGAAATATCGATATTGGTACCGATACGCCCGATCTCTACCAACAGGTAGGGGCGCACGGAGGCAAATTGAACAAGATTAAAAGACGATCCGATTGCACTCAATCTTCCGCGAAATTCAATGAATCTATCGATTAATCGGATATTGGTGTTCATTATATTTTATGTTGCGATCGATGGCTTAGTGAGTGTTGAACCGACTGTCATGATAGTTTTGGGTTCGATACACTCAAGTGTGAATTTTACGTTTCGAGTGGAAACCACGTTCCGGCAAGCACAGCGATGGACGTCCACCTGCAAGGTGAACCGACGACTTGATAAAGGTCTCAGGAACACGCTAGATACAGGCCGCTTTCGACAGGTTCGTCTAGAAATCTTTGGGGAAGGCGTTCAGCAGTAGACTTTATCTGGCTGATAATGATCTTCGACAGATATGCTGGGTATGCTAGGAATTTCTCTTATAAGACCTATGTAAATCTTATACTGTCCAAGATGTGTTATACGTTCAATCCGTATTATGACTTTGTTGTGGAGAAAAAGTCTTTTGTTACAAAAGGTTCGTGCCCAATGCTAAAAGAAATTTCTAGCTAGTTAATTTAAAATAATTTGAATAAAAAATTGTATTCAAAAGTCCCAATATATTGATTCTGATGGATTATGAGAGCAGTATACAATATTTTTTAAGCGGCATAATGCCAGTACTAATATAGCTCACATAAATTGTTTGGTTTATACTCAAGGTAACTATACAGTTTCAACATATTCATTTAAATAGCTGATCTGCCTGTCGACTTATTCCATTGTAAATAAAACATTTTAGTTTTTATAGAGAACTAGTTATTTCCCACGTCGTTGCCTGCGTCAGGAAAATGACTAAACTTTTCATTGATAAAAAATAGCTAATCAATATGACTTTCAAAACAATATATTTGGTAAAATTTGACGATTCGTTGATATGGCGTGTTTCTTAGAGAAAGAAACCAACACAAACACAGACTATCGCATTTATCATACGAATACAAACTTTATTTGTTGTAATATTTACAAAGCTTCTAATTTGTATGCAGAGGCGACTCTCGGTTGAAAGAATCGAAATAGAACTATTGATGCTTTAATATTTTTTACAAATACTGCTTTTAGCTAGAAAAAACTAGTTCATAAATAATGTGCTCAAGGAGCTTGATTGACGTTTTGCTATAAAAATTCGTCGCATTATTATTTATTAAGTTTTCCAGCAGACTTAACACTACAAATACAATAATTAAAATATTATAACTTATAGCTTTAATATAACTCTAAGTTAGAAAAACTTAATACGTATCCACTCATATCCATTTCCATTTATGGATATTACAAGCCTGTTTCACAATTTCTCAGTAATTGTTGCTGGTCAAGTAAAAGGCGAACAAATACAAAAGTTACTCTCAACTACACCAAATAAATGTTATCCAATAAGTACCTTCTTCATTAGGTAACATGAACTATTGTATCTTGAGATAGGATATAAGGTGACGCAATCTTGAGAGGTAGTTCATCTGTGGAAGAATACGTAGCGAGACTTCAAACTAAAAAAGAAATAAAATAATTTACTTGAATATTAAACCAGCATTTTAGATGGTATTACACTATGAAAAGTTTAATGAAAAGATTTGATAATTTGGATAGCAGAAGGTCGTTAAAGCGTTAAGTTATTCGAATGAGGTTTTAATTAATATTGTATGGAGATAGGTCGTCTGTTAATCACTTCATTAGTCTTTTGGGTAGCGTACTTGAGCTTCAAGAAAGATATCGTCTTAAGTTTCCAGAAGGTAATAAAAATGTTTTGTTACTTATTGTACGGGCTTTGACTGCCTCGGTGGCGTAGTTGTATTGCATGTCCGGTACAATAGCGCTCTAAGGTCCTGGGTTCGAATCCCGGTCGGGCAAAGTGATATTTGGGTTTTTCTGCTCAGTATCAGCCCGGAGTCTGGAATTTGTGCCCGATATGGCGATAGGCTCGCCCCCTATCACATCATGGGACGGAACATACTTGGCGAAAAGTGGGTGCCCTAGTTGCGCCTCTGCATACCCCTTCGGGGATAAAATGCGTGATGTTATGTATGTTATGTATGTATGTTGTACGGGCTTTAGTGGAGCATGATAAATACAGAGAAACAGTTTATTACGTATTTAGCTCAATTATTATACTATTTTTGCGAAATAACGCGGCAGTCGTCTGTGATGCTCGCATTGATCGTGGCAGACAACTGACGTTGGTAGATTAAAAATATATATAAAAATGTAATCGGCTCAATGACATCACGCACACTTCGGCTCCCGCACTCCTTACAATCCGTCGTTAACAATTACTTTAAAAAACATTAAATGTATACTTACCAGTGACGAAAGCTCCATATAATTCCTGCCGGCTTTTCTTTGTGTACAATATATGTAGAATTTAATTATTATGTCGATTTGCTGACCGTATTTATGCATATCTCTCTCTTCAGTCGGCCTTATTACTGAGGTTAGTGATCCCGTCCAAGGTCATACAGTAATCTTCTCCTCGAGGCGCGATCTTCAGCTATAAGTATATAAGTAGTAGTATATAATAAGTAAGTATATAAGTAGATTCATATAAGTACCTATATTTTGTGTCGAGTTCTCTTTCTGTAAATTTAACCCTTCTACGTTGATACCTAATACTTAGTATGAATATCATAGTGAATATACGATGATTAAAGACAACACTATTTGAAACTTATGGTGCATTGTTTGGCAAAATCGTTGGTAGTTTAGGAGAATTAAGTACTACAAGGTGTGTGTTTAGATTTAATGCGAAATTTTTATAGTTTATTGATTTCCAACGCCTAAAAATTATATTTAAATTTGAATAAATACTAAAACATGTATACCTTTATACATTAAATAATTCGTCGGGTACCAACTTACCTGGATTTAAAGTTTATTTTGCATAAATTTTCAATCTATATTTAATTATTTACTGGCAAATATACAAGGTTGAAACTGAACATAAACAATCTCAAAGTGTAAGCTGTAATGAAAAAATGCAATGTGTCATGAAAAGC
>NW_023594032.1:0-17020 GCF_014839805.1 Manduca sexta
TGCGGAATCCACATGGACATACTTCAGTCTTCAGCCCAGTTGCATCTCTACTCTAGTACCTCCTTAGGCGATCATGCATGGGATTGTTATTTTGATTATACCTATACATTTACGTATTTTGTTTTATTTACAATAAATTTTTCTAATAGTTTTGACTTCTTTCATCCGATATGGGATATAAATTTCCGCGAAATGCTTCAGTAAGGGACAATGTTTCGCAATTGACTACGTTCTTTGCCCCAAAACTGTGACTTACCCTTCTTTAGTTATGTCGGTCATGTCGACGATGGCCATGCTCATGTTGACCCTCATGGTGAACGCCAGCAGCATTGCGAAGAACAGCATGAGCGTCTGTACATGCCGGATGCCGAGACCCTCTGCAAATGAATGTTACTTCAATACTTTTACCAAGATGTAAATATTGCCGTGCTAAGCTCAAAAGCGGTATCTCAAAACACAAAACTTGATTTTACGTCGTCAGATAACTTAAAGAAATATCTATCCAATGAACTTACCTAAATAACGGTATCGTGTTTAGAACTTGTTAAAAAAACCTTAAAAGAGTTTCTCTATCTTAGTTTTACATACAAAACTATAAAACTATATTTATAAAACGTATACGTATTTATAAAAAGAAATAAGGTTTGCCTGACATACCGGCAGAATAGACATTATTGTAACACCCGAATCGGCAGTGTTTCCAAAGACTCATAATAAAATTTGACGAGTTTTTGGGAACACTAATCTATCTTAAACCAAAACAAATTAATCAAATAATAGAATAGGGAGAAGTTGGAAATATATTGTCCATTTTGTACCAAGCGGTAAAGGCAAAATGTCGTTGTATTTATTAAGTCTAGTTTGATAACTGTCGCAACTGAGTAGCACAGCTGTTACACGGAAAATTCAGTTGAAGTGGTATTATTTTTATTCTATATAGGAAAACTAAACTGAAAGCATACTTTTCTAGAATCATACTCGGATAAACCACGTCCCGAAATAATATAATTATAGGCTACTTTTTATCAAGGTAATTTGCCTTCGTGGGAAATAATTGATTTTTCAATCCGATTTTTTAAGTAAATAGTATTGGCGTAGTACAAATGTCACTATTGATGGAGCCACTTAGGGATTTTGTAACGGGAAAAGCTTTTATCCGAGTGAAACTGCGAGAAACACCAAGATTTTAATATTTTTCACAAGGTTGCTGAGGCAAAATTCCTAGTAGTTGGCATCCGCGGTATACTTGACTATTAGGCGGCGCGCATATGCTGTGAACTTGCTACATAAGATAGAAAAAATATAGGCAGCAACCAACACTGTTTGATTTTCATATATATGAAACTAGGATTTACTTCAAATATAAAAGGAAATATTGACAGCTCGTTGTTAGCAATTTGTTTGATGCTTTACGGCGCCTGTACAACGGCAAAGATGCTCAAGACTGTGCTTAATTATAATTATATTAATATAAAATGATAATTAGATAATATTCACAGGTTAGTTAAATTAGTAAGCATTAATAAACATAACATCAAATTGTGATCAGACTATGAGCGCATTGCGAAATCTATCGTCCATAAAAAGTAAAAGTGTTGGCGCTATTATAATTGTTTGTATTAATTCCTCCATAAAAACTAAACGTATTTGCACTATTGTAATTGTTTGTATTACTATCAGACGAACAACTTAATCTCGGTTGTTTAGTTTTGTTCTTCTATAATGTCCTTAACATGCGATACAAATATGAAATTACTTTTTATGCATGTTGCAGATTATGATTTCTATTTCTTATTATATATATTTCCTAATCAAATATAAAATAATCATTATCATCTAGAGAAGATTGACATCACAAAACTAAATTAATTTTGATTAAGAAAATAATAGTAATATTACAAAATTGTGTGAATTATGGAGTCATTAGCAGCAAATGTTAGACTGGTCATTACGCGAACATAGTGTGAATAAATAATTTGTATTACCAGCTGTTTGGTACTATACGGCCCATAACATAAATTTACATATAATACCCAAATTACCCGGGAAACCACTGTTTCCATTAGTAAATCCTGGATTTATGTTCCATGTTTAGTGGAATATTTACGCAAATCTCTTCTTATGCCATATTTTTTAAATATTTTTATAACACGATTATTAATTTTCGAAAAAAAAATTACAAAAAATATTCGTATGTTAGTAAAAAATTTATCATATATATTCACATTCACAGCTGAATAAAAAATACAGAAAACCATGGATCCACTTTTTTCAATCACAATACTAACTTGGCTTGACATTTTTCACTTCGCTCACGACACCCAGTTTACTTGTTTTTTTTTACGTAGAGTCCGTACACTGTGCTGTCATGTCACCGCGGTCGATCCACGTTGACAGATCGATGTTAAATGAAACTGTGATAATCTTTGCGAACGCGAAATACGCTCTTAAATGACCCGAAAACTGTGGAGTCGCTTTACATTTTTTTTTTACGAAAAAATTAAATTAACTAGATTTTTAACCGACTTCAGAAAAGGACGAGATTATTGTTTTTTATACACTTTGTAAGTTTCACCTTATTTTATAAGGTTTTCTTTTACAAAGATTAGTATAAAAATAAAAGCTAAGTATTAAAATCACTAGACTATTATAATCAACTTTTAAGCAGACAATTTTCCAATTTATTTAATTGAATATTTTTATGCAGGAAATATTTTAGAAACACACTACCCGTCTCATAACACTAATATAATCGATATAAGATCGTATCAAATAAAAATCTAATAAACGAAAACGTGGGTCGCCACACATTTCAAATTTAAACTAGTTGTAAAATCGCAGTCTCGCGTATTTTTAGTGGTGTTTCGAAACTCGACCTTGGTGGCCGTTTAAGATTTTTCATGTTAACTCTGTTTGATGCGAGTGTTCTATGCATCCCTTTTAAACTATTTGACAGTCAGACGTCTTATTGCTTCTTTTGTTATTTTAATTCTTTATCGCCAGTCTTGATATATAGGTAATACTTTTTTGGCCATTCCTGTTACTACATAGTCAAAGTAATAAGCATTATGGGAATTAACATAATTTTTTTTTTTTTTTTTCTATGATGATCTTGTTGATTATAGTCTTAGTTTTACCCTCAGGAAATATACTCAATTTTCCTTTAACAATAAAAAATATTTTTAACATTCCAAACGCTTTCTCTGTTCCTTTGATAGACAATAAAATGTATGTAGTAAGATTGTATTGAAATTTCAATAAGTAAATCGTATCGTGCGATTTCAAATACCTAAAATTATTTAAAGCTATCGATATATTTTTCCTATATTTATGACTCCGACTGGGTCCATACCAAAATCGTACTGAAAACTCACTTTTACTATTAAAACGATGAATGTGCCGATAGCCAAATTATACCTACCAATCCCAAATCTACCATTATCTAGGTTAAAATACCGGTAGTATTGTTTTTCCAAATGAATAGACTAAATAATAAAAAAATATATAATAATATCAGCCCTGTATTATATACTTGCCCACTGCTGAGCACGGGCCTCCTCTACTACTGAGAGGGATTAGGCCTTAGTCCACCACGCTGGCCTAGTGCGGATTCGTAGACTTCACGCACCGTCGAAATTCCTATAGAGAACTTCTCAGATGTGCAGGTTTCCTCACGATGTTTTCCTTCACCGTTAAAGCTAACGATAAATTCACAAAGAATACACACATGATTTTTAGAAAAGTCAGAGGTGTGTGCCCTTGGGATTTGAACCTGCGGACATTCGTCTCGGCAGTCCGTTCCACACCCAACTAGGCTATCGCCGCTTTTTGAATATACTAATAGCAATTTAATTATAATCGAAATATGGTTTATAATGATGTTTCACATAGGGTGAGTAGGGGGAAGGGGTACCGCTTTTTGATAACTAGTGGTATTCACATACAGGCGACAACATTGCCTTGTAATTAATAAAGGTTATAAAAAGAATAACTATTGCACCAAACTTAGTATGCAGAGGACAAAAAAACAATATGCAACCGAAAACCTGTTGTATTTGTTATCGAAACACTGTCCTTTTTTCTAGTTCTTCATCCAAATTGATCCGGATAAATGATATACTGAACAGAATGGTATGAATAATGTATTTATTCAAACACGTTTTATGTGGACTGGCGTAGGATACCTAAATTATAAATTAGGGTTGAATTTATCGTCGCAAATTACGAGCAGTCCAGAATAATTGTGGCGACTAGCGAGGGAATCTCGTCACTCCGCGAACCATATACAGGTGCACTGGGGTCACTTCACCATGCCCCTATAAAAATATATATTTATATTTATTAGACTACTGATACCTATTAGTTCCTTATAATTTGAGCACTTTTGTCTTTATGAGTATTTCTCAAGTAAATGTACATAACGAAATAGTTTTTACAAAATATTGTTACAAAAAATTATCTTTGTTTTTGTTCCTCATGATACATTTGTTCTATCACATAATAAACATAATGAATGTATTTAGACAAACAAAAATAGATCAGACAGAAAAAATTGTAATAACAATTCGTAAAAACTACTTCGTTACATTTATTTAAAAAAAATACTATTGTTATACTTTGCGATTAAGTACTATACAACATAATAGTCTATTTTAATATAGCTTCGTGTTTGTTTTGACTGTAATTATGTTTTATTTTCCTTGTTACACATAAATTACAATAATTAAAACTATAATGACAAAGTGGATCACTATAAATTTGTCTATAATTGAAATTGTGCTTGAAGAAAAAAGACTAACAATAAAAGAGACAAAGATAATCTAAAGCCATTATTAACATAAACATAGGCTTCAACTACCGTCTTTTTGAGTATAACCAACTTTATCAAAACAAAACCCAAGGTTGGCGAAGGTCAGACACTTCTTGTGCCAGTTTTTGGCACATTAGCAATAACAACAATATCAGCCTCGAGTTAGAAAACCAGTTTGAAGTAGAACGATGCTACAATAAGTTTCGTGTGACATGCTTTAATCTCCAAATTTCGTTTTGAATATATTTTTAATGTTATTTTACGTTTTGTCCTTGGTATAGTAAGGATCGTGTACAAGGTCATGAATTCGATTACTTAGTCGATGATTTGTGGCGGATGGAATTTTTTAGAGAAGCTTGACATTAAACCGGCAGTCAGGTGTGAATATTTAATCAAATGTCAAGCAGTGTGGATTGTGGATCCTCACCGATAGCTGAAAGAGCTGCTTGTGTCGTAGTTACTGATTAAAAATATTTATTCTTCCAATAAAATGTATTTTTCCTTTGATCAATTGTACTTTTGAAGTTGCGTAAAATCCTGCCTATAAACTTTACTAACACAAACAACTACTCAATCGATTCCTTTATCCGAAAATTCGTCAGATTCTGCAGCGCAGATAAACAATATTACTGTCTCAGGGTTATCAGTAACAGCGCTCTCCATCATATTTCATATATTTACATAATAATACTTATTGCGTTCGCTTTAAGAACTACAGGAAAAAAAGAAATTTGTTAATATCTATATATAGGAATCTATCAGGATTGAAATTGAAAATCGTATAAAAAATAGACTTTAGGTAAGTACTTATAATAAATTAATAAAATACTATGAGATCCCTAATAGTTTAATTAGGCCATGCTTAACTAGTATTAGCTTCTTAACTGTTAGGGAGAAAGGAAGAAAGTAAAGGTAACGGAAGACCAAATCAATAAACGAACTTAATGTGTAAAAAATAATGATATATAAATTATTAATTAGATGTCATTGGAAATGCATAATCATACCGTGGCGGATGTATTATCGAAGTAAGCTATAGGTTAAGTGCTGCAAGGATGGTAATAAATATTTTATAACAGCATAGCAATTAGCAACCATTATGGAAAATCCACAACTCACCATCATGATTCGATCTGAAAAATGAACATCAGAAGTCAATCGAAACTCATCTAAAAAGACCCAGAATTCTCAACCGTGGAGGGAAGCAATTTCTCTGGTTAGATTAAATTAGGTTTGAAGGCATATGGTCACCATTAAATCCAGTGAACTTCCTCTACTACGGAGAGACGATAAAAATCCAATCAATATAAACATACCCCTATGGTATTTCCGTCACATACTCGAGCTTTCTCCTAGACTCAAAATTAATTTATTTAGTGAAAAAATCTCACAATATTTCATTTGATTATGTCACATGAAATACTGAATTACGTATCCATCCATCTCTCGCTTTTAAAAATCATAACCCTTTTTAGAATTCAATTTGATTAAAAATTGTTTGTTTCTAACAAACGTGAGCTTTATGCGTCACGGATCAACGAATACGATTTTTTAGTACAATTATTTTGTGTGGACAAGGTTTTATTTTATTTATATTTGAGAGAAGCGGTGGGCGGCGTGGTGAGCAAGGAAAATGAAAATAATATTAACGTAACTCTACCGCAAGTTTAAAAGCATTTTAAGTAAGTAAGTAAAGGCTTTGTCACAACCTAATCATGACTATTTGAAGGCCATAAACCGGTGGAACATTTTATAAAAATAAAAATCAAGATATCATTTTTATTTTGCAAAATGATATTATTCACAGCGAATTTTTAACTTCCTTCGTAAAACGAACCCATAAATATACTTTTGGCAATGTTTTTTCGTTTGCAAGAACAAACATGTAATGCTCAGTGTTAGGATTTGCGCCATATGACGAAAGGTCCCTATCATAAAACAGAGGTAAGTTTGCAAAACCTGACGTATACTCGTTTGCATTTCTATTTATTTATTTAAGGACCTCCAAAGAAGGATACACGGCATGTAATAATAACAATGTCGTTGCATTTTTACAAATAGCAATGTGAATTGCCTCTTCAATTATAGGAGACCAGAGCATGCAAATTTATTTATTTATTATATATTATTTCTACCTTCTTTTGATACACGATGTTTATAATAAGTTCACGAAGTTCGATCGCTCTCCACATCTTACACCATGAGATTGATGACTGTGCAAGTCATTACAGAATGAAACCTCAGCGCTTCCTGCCTACCCGCGCCACTTGTTACCTTCAGATTAGTAAGCATTATTGGTAATAAATTTGGGATCAAGCTTACGCAATGAATTATGGGTACATAGAGACAAAACAGGATAAGTCACGTTTTTATTTTTGAGTAATGTAATTACTATATCAAATAAAAAACGTATTTGTACGATTTATTAATTAATTTCATCTATCATAATTGTATTTTATGTTTAATGAAATACTATGGGTATTTCAAAATATTGACACATAAAAAAGTAAACAGATTACAAAAAGATTAACTGAGAGGTATAAAAAAAGTCACGTACATAATCTGATTTTGGATTTTCAATTTAGTCCCCTAAAATTTCTTATTAGAACACAACGACTTTATTCCCAAGCTTATTATAATCTTAATTAAGAGCACTATTTAAAGCATATCCGTGTTAATTAATTTTCTGAGCACCCTGTATTATTTTTTATCTTACGTAGTTGCACTTTGTCTAGCTAGCGCGGCTTAACGTGGCTCGTTTTATTCTTTGTAATACTAAATTTTGGCTGAATTTTAAATAACAAAATATTACAGCAATAACAAAATATACGACATCGGTCAATTTATTATTTATTTAAATAAAAAAGTATATTTTTTATAAAGAAAGGCGAGTTATTCTGAGTGAAAATTGTGTGGGATATAATTATACAATTTGTCAGATGACAATTTATTAAATATTAATATGTTGCAAATAAATGAAGCGGACTGTTAGATGTGGTTGCACCTCTCCTTGTTTGTTTGATTTTTTTTTTTGTTTTACTGGTAATTACTGTCAAGTTGACACTGGTATAAACATATTACAAATAGTCACAATTAGAATGCAAGGTCATATTGTTTTATTATCAAATATTGAATTTGGGTTTCTTTTAATTTACTTTTTGTACGACACAGAAATGTTTAGAAATGTAAAAAAATATAAAATGTGTCTTACTACAGTATGGTTTGTGTGACATCTTCGCAATGACAATCGTATGAATTGAGAACAGTTCACCTTAAATATCTGTTAAAGAGAAATGCTTGCAGAGACCACTGCAAACAGAATTTTGATGAAATGGTCTAAAAAATAATTACAAAATACTATATTCTAAGTGTTGAAACTGTATTGTAACAAAGAGTATAAACCAAACAATAAAACCAATGTGAGCTATATTAGTACTGGCATGATGCCGTTTAAAAGAAATTGTATACTTCTGTTTGGTCGTTGTCTAATCTTTATGTTCTCAATAAATCAATTGATAGTTTTACGATCCTAAGTTATTTCTTTCATAATCCATCACTAAGTTTAGGCAATAATGTTTCATTTTAACTATCAACTACTATTGATCTATCAACTTTCAAAAAATTAAAAAGCAATTTAAATTCAATGAGGTGCTAGTAATTAGCAGCATATTGTTCAATTTTGTTAATATTATTTGAATAAATGTCATCTTTTTCCAGACGTATAAAGAGAAGCCTTTTTTCCTCTCGGTCATATACGACCAGAACAACGTGGACAAATTTTTAGTACATATCTGCCTGCCATCTCAAGCTTCCACGCGTAAATATTTGTTGTTTAACTATCTGATGTAATAATCATTACATAACCGTCATTAACTGCGCAATATGCAACGGTAAAATAATGATAACATTGCGTCGTCACTGATGTATCAACTCGTGTTTTTGTTCTAAATATGCAATGTGGGACGAAGGCTACATAATATATAATAATAATATTGAGAAATATACCAATCTCCGTACAATACAAAAAATCTTGGATCAATAAAGAAACTTGATATCGCTTTAGATGATATTTTCCTTAAAACGATACAAGTTATTTAAAAATTTATAGTTTAGATGCTAATATGATTCTTGGGTTGGAACTTGTGCATAGTTTATTCCAAAAGACAAATGTTAAGGTTTATTGTTTTATTTAGATGTTCTAAAATATAAAACGAAAAACGCATTCAATGATTACTTGACGGGTTAATTTCTAAAAACACGTTCTTGCAGTCCGTCTAGGACGAGGTGAATAAATGTTTCGACCTGAGAAAACACATTCGCTAAATTATGAAAACGGTAAAATTCTAACAAAAAAAAATACTAATTATAATTATTCGTTTTCCTCGAATCAAGACATTGTTTACACTTTAAAGAAAATATTATGTTTTTATCACAAATTACTTACAATTTTACTATAGTATGGAGCAAAATTAATTGACCTCTGCCCCTGGCTCTAATACTTAAATAAGTTATTACAACATCGATAATATCGCTAGATTAGAGTTAACAAAAAACGATATGTCAATGCCTTCCTTATTCTTTATGACCGAATAATGAGACATTGAATCGATGTCATTGCCTATTACATAACTGCGACAACACAATAAAGGAAAGATTATAAAGCCCTACAGGGTACTCTCGTCGTACTAAGACACTATTCTAATCCTTAATGTCATCGACTGAGAGACCATAGTACGTGTATTTATTTTATGTCTCATTTCATCTACTATACCAGGAAAGGCGGCAGATGTCAATAAAGTAGCTGGTTTGATTCTAGTGATCGTCGTAGATCGCAATGTTTTAACAACACCATATTTGAATTAAAATTTCATATAAAGCCATCATCAACACGGGGCACGTGTTCCTCCTTCCTATAATCCTAGATTCTTCCGCCACATTGAGAAGAAATAGCTCAGTAGGCTAGCACGATTGTGTAAATAAGCAGGAGACAGCCTCCACCACTACATCTGGACTATCAGGTGTAGTACAGTCACTTTGCCGTGCCAGAATAAAAAAAAATCATCAATCAGAGGATGTTCGATTACTGTCACACCAAGAACTTTAAATATGTTTTGATTTAATTCAAATGAAAACAACTGAAATATGACAAACAATACAAAAATGGTTGAGTTACGAATTTAATATAATCTGAAAGGAACCAGTACGAAAGCTAAGGTTGTTTGGGCATTTGGAGAGGATGGATGATATGAGACTGACAAAGATGATATATAAGGCGAATGTTTATAATAAGAGCCAGTAGGGTTCGACCACACCGAACCTTTGAATGTGATATTTTTAGTAAAGGCCAAGTCAAAAGTACCCTGAACCTGCGGGAATGCATGAAAAGATTGATGAATGTAGAGGAAGCGAGACAAGTATGCCAGAATCGTCTCTGCCTAGTGCCTACCCCTATGGGAAATAGACGTGATACTATTTATGTAGGTACTAGTACTGCACAAAATGTATCTTGAAGAAGCATCATACAAAGACCTCCTAATCAAGGATCTGTAGGGATTCAAATCGAGCACACAATCAAGTTATTAATTATCGCTAATATAACCTATTATGTGGTTATAATCACATCACTGCCCGATAATCAAGCTGTTACAGGTTACAATGGGGAGTTCAATACAATTAATGCTCCAGATGCAATAGATTTGGTGGGTTTGTGCATAACAATTCAGTATTCATAATTACACGTATGTAGCTATACCAGAATGATTCTGGTAGGTATTAAGTAAAAGAACAATATCGCTTGACACGACCAGGGGAACCACTCCTAAACTTTGCACGGCATTCCTACCCCGTTCTTAATACAACTATGCCACTGATTCACAGTTTAACATAAATATACCTAAACATACACACAACTATATCTAATTCGTAGAATTCCATTAAACACAATTTCTAAGTAAGCTTCTGATAACCTAAGATAATCCGATTTGAGTTAGTAGTAACTAGAAACCGCACTGAGATTAGACTTGTGTTCTGCGTTACACTAGTACTATTCACGTTTATAGCCCAGCAACTTAGGTGTTATGGTGATCGTATTACGAGCTCTGAAATTAGGAGTAACATGCCCCGTATATGTGTCAAACCACGATACGAGGGTTCGTGTATTTTAACAGGCTATGTTTGATTTTGTGATTTTTTTTATATTTATTTATAATTAGTACAAAAAGTACTTTGTGAAAACAGCATAAAATTTTAATAAGTAATTAGGCAGTAATTCATATTTCAAATATTGCTACATGCAATAGAATGTCGCGCCATCTCTTTCTTTTGCACGCCTCGTTATTCTCGATGACGTCACATGCAAGTATTTCGTCCCTTTTCGTTTTTGACACTAGCACTTAATTTCAATAACTTATACATTGTATATTTTCACTAGATTTCAATGATTTCTCCTATTTTATACGACGTACATATTTATAAAAATTATAAATAAAAATAGGTCAAATACTCTATTGTGATTGGTCGAGCGACTAACGCGTGAGTCACATGTTGCGGCTTTCGACCAATCACAATGTAATGTTACGGACTCCAGTGTCGTGTTTTCTTGGTACTGTCTATGTAGCCGATCGTTTTTTACATTATCTTTTAAAATTATTTTAGCACCCAATACGCTCCATTTTAGTATTCCACCGTGCTCGCCATCCTAAGACATTAGATGCTAAGTCTTATTATGTCCAGTAGTTACACTGGCTAATGAATAAAATGAAAAATTAATATTTTAAGTTTTGAGTTAGTATAGTTTTCACAGCAAGTTGTATTGAGAAAAAATATACGAGGCTTTTTTGCACAATATAAGCCCCGAGTTTGTATTCATAGCACATAATATAAATTGTGAAAAGTGGGCGACACATATCTTTTTACCCTTGTTATGGAAATAGGGCGTGATTGTCTATATAGTAATAATAAAATATCACATTTTATGTAGATAATATTGAACCCCTAATTGCCTCGTTCGACTGCATTTATTAGTTTTAAATTATCATTTATGGATGGGGTTTTGAACCACATTTTGATGCAGTGCTTTACAGACCGCTAATTAAAATTATGAGCTATCTAAATGAAAACCGATTCAAACGGACATAATTGTAATGTAAATAATGGTAAAGAGCTGAAGTTTGTAATTTGATTGGTTTTTGGAATACCATACACATTTCTGAATCTAGTAGACTACATAAATAGAAAGCTATGTTTTACTATAGAAGTAAAGGCCGTAATTTATTCGAAGTCGGATTTCAAACACACGAATTGAAATTAGCAGATACCACAAACATTTGTGCAAGTCCGGGAACAAATTCTCTATGTCTCTTTGCTAAACCTCATCAATGTCATATGCATCACTGTTAAAGAACAGTAATGAACAAGTTCAATCGAATCAATTTACATTTTATCCATTTTCTCTTGTTACATTCATAAAAATATATACAAATAAAACTGACTCGGAAATGAGGGCTAATAAAGTGCATTTTCGATTACACTTTGTTTATATTGTATAATTTATTATGAACATTTTGAAATGGACGAAACAAAGTAAAGAACATAATAAATATTTAATTATTAATGTAGAAAGCACTTTCATCGATAATTATACGTTATATTTGTTTCGTATTTCAGAAGAGATGTCATAATATTAATGTTTTGAAGGAGATTGCATTGTTATCATTTGATCGAAGTATTTAAAATGTAGATCAACTAACTATCTATCATAATGCCACTATTATTTCATAACTTGTAACTGGCATTCCGCGGATACAGTCAATCACAAAATTTCAGTAACAAATTCCAAATATTTCATTTCCATACAAATTAAGCCTGACTATTATTCGAATGAACTAAATTGATAAATGAATAGTCCAGTCGTAAGAAACAAACCGACGCCTTCATAATGTTGGTGGCAATTCCGTCGACAATAGAATACTTTCAAATATTAAGCGCCTGTTTCACGAATAGACGCTAATAGTCAAATATAGGGCGACTAAATACAAAAGTCAAACTCCACAATTAAAAAAAAGAATGCAGCCACCATTAACTATTTTATACGTTAACTTAAATATTGTAAAACAGTACTTAAAACTATTTACACATAGGTTGTATATGCTTTAAAAGACACGCGAACCAGCCGAGGAAAATATGCTCACCGCAGCGGCGCGGCGCTATTCCTGGCGAGCGCCACGGATGCTTAGCAGGTAAACATTAAAGGCATTTTAGAAAAGAACGTATAATATCATATTCCGGGTCACATTATAATTAATTTAATAAGGATATTGTGTTTGTATAAATGCCATGAATGAAATGGTTAGTGAGAAGTCTTAAAAAATAATAATTTTATGAAAAATATGTTTTAAAAATATAAAACATAATATCTTTTCAATTTAGATTAGCGTGTATAGTAATTGTATCTCAGTACGAGAATATCTACGTAACTGTCAATATATCTATCTATATTATTTTAAACAATTCTCTCCCAATGAAATGCAAATACGGCTAACGCCTCCACATTTCTAAGAATTCGCGCAAGTACGCCTTCAAATCAAATTGACATAATTTCACAAAACCCAAGAGGAATCCTCTCCCGTCTCATTATTTGCTCAATCATTTCGCTCCATGATACCATCCGTATTCCCTAAATCCCGCCATTTTGTTCGCGTTCAACGGAGCGTATCATAAACGAGGAGTTGAATAAATTTCAAAAAACGGTCGATCTCACAGCAAGCTTTGTTTTGGAGTATGTCTATAATATTTTTCACATTTGAAAGGATTTTTTAGGGTAAAATTAGTTTATTTTGCCCAGTACCAGTACCTACCAAATCTGAAATTTCTTCTTGAGAACTTAGTTATTATCTTCGTCATTCTGTAATCGGTAAAACAAAGCAGCAGTATTTTCAATTATTATTTACTTTCACAATTTATTTCCCATTAAATAAGACGTAAATGCATTACTGACTGCAGTTCCCTTGATCAATAAACTGTTGTACCCACAAAATCTAAGTAATGCCACTGATCTGGAATTATAGGTATTAACTTCATTTTCGTGAACCCTGGTGGGTCATGGACTAGTACTATTTTTAGATCAAATTTTGAATAATAATAATGTTCTAGTTACAAACAGGGCCCGTACACGAGACAAGGGAGACATATGGGAGTAGAGAGGTAAATAAAGATTTCTATGGAGAGATTTCTATCTTCTATCTCTCTTTTGGAGAAGTCATTTAACTAGTTTTAGAATTCAACTAATTTTCCACTTCAAATAACAAGACATAGAAATGTGATTTGTTCCAAACTTAGGCCGCTCATTAAATGTAGATATGAACAAAACTGAAGAGGAGACTAGTACGAAGGCAAAATAATCGAATTTTGAATAGTTAGAGGAAACTTTCAAACAGTAGTTTGATACATGTAAATGTGAAAGGAAGGGTTACTATAGAAATGGTTGGAGAACGTCAGAAATTAAACTGCAATCAAGTAACAAATACGACGCCATCATTTGCATTCTGAATCATTTTTTATCGAGAGTATGTATGTAATGTAGCCTCACTGTACCTGATGGTAAGTAACAATGCCCAAAAACATGTCGACCAGCAAGAGATAAACTTCCCTGGACGTTTGGTATAGTCGTGCTAGTCTGCATAATTCTTCACGCTCCGTTTAAAGGACCACAGATTGTAGGAAGAAGAGAACACGTATGCTGGAAAAAAAAACAGTTCCACCATTTAATGGTAAATTAGACTATAGTTTATAATATTAAGATAACTAACTTCTGCCACTGCCGTGTCAGATAATGACTCCTAAAAAAAAGTTCGGAAAAACAACCCTCTAGTTAGCAAGTCTCATTAACGAGCGGCGAGCTCCTTACTTTTATAACAGTTTCGACCGGATCATCTTGCTTAACGATACTTTGTGTTTGTTATTTATTGTAGTTTTAAAGCATCGAACTTTTAAACCGCCTGTTAGAGTGGGTAAGGTAAATTAGTGCAAGGGAGGTTATCGTACTACACTAAATATATTTATAAGATCATGAGCCCTTTTAGGTCTATTGGGATATATCCGTCTTTTTGCTAAAGACAGCTTTGATAGCCGTATGGTAAATAGAGGTTTTCGACTCACAAGGGCAAAAAGACGGGTTCGCCTCTATATACGGATTAGGAACCCTGACCTAATGTGTATGCGTGTTCTATGCTTTATATGTAGTTATATAATTTTTTACTATTTTTAGATGCACTTATCTTGTTTATCTCTGCATCACCCTAAGTTCGGCTGGTAGAAAATTCTTTTGACATTAACCTGCCTATATACTTCTCTGTGTATAAAAGGTATAAATAAATAAAGTGACTATATCCGTGTATCCGGTTAGTATTGTGATTATTAATATACCTATATAAATAAATATATTATATGCTTTTATCATTGAATGTGTAGACAAAATATCTATTACTTTGATATTAATATTGTTACTTCACTTTTATCTTTATAATTATGGTTTAATTAATTAATAGTCAAATACTTGTTGGAAGAATATCATAACTAGTGTGGAAATATGTACAAAATTATTCCAATAGCATCCCTATGCCTGTCTTTGGTCAAATAGTAGAAAATAAGAACGAGCGGTATAAAAACGTTTATATTTTTATTACAATAACTGGAATTTTCTCGGTGTCTTCCATTAGTAAAGGATAATACCTCTGTAACAAAAGCCACTAACAATGGTTGTGCAGTAACTGCTCGTATTAGGCGATGAAAAAAACTCTTTTGAGCATTAATTCCAGTACAGGTCGGCCATTATGTAACGCGGTAATGAGAAATATAGCAAAATATGTAAATAGCTATTGTACTTTTAGTTTATAATTTATAGTACCTATGTAAGCGGCGATAAACTAGTCGGGTATGAAACGGACTGTCGAGACGAATGTCTGTAGGTTCAAATCCTAAGGGCACACACATCAAAATTTTCTAAAATTAAGTGTATATTTCTGTGTGAATGATCGCTTGCTTTAACGATGAAGGAAAACATCGTGAGGAAACCTGCATACCTGAGAAGTTCTCTATATATTTTTAGTGTGTGAAACACCACCAATCTGCACTAGGCCAGCGTGGTAAAATAAGGTGTTATCCCTCTCAGTAGTAGAGGAGGCCCCGCAGTGCGACAGTATATAATACAGGGCTGATCACCCACCAACCATTCACTGAATATGGTATCAACGCAGAATCATCCAGACATGTCTTGATATTTGAAAGCAAATTATTAACTTAGACAGATCCATCAACCATTCTAGTAAGTACAAACCTCGGGCATATTGTGTTAGAAAACACACACAAATAGTAGTAGAAACTATTAACGGACTATTATTTATCTTCAGTCAATATTCTATTTCAGAGGTACCCAAACTTTTGCCTCCTCAAATTTGTGTAATGTAATTTTTTCAATTTTTATATTGATCTCCAGTCAAGACCAAAAAGGTCCTGCAGCTTACCGCCTAGACTTAACGCGAGGCTTTACGACCTTTATTGTAGACTCTCATTTAGATCTCACGGATCCTCATTCGTTTTTTCGCTCACATAGTCCCCTTGTAGATCTGAGGTGCTCTTTCTTTTTTTTTTCAAAGACCCGATATCGCTACCATCACTTAGGGCTGAGTTTCTAACCCCGTATATACCCTACACCGGCATACCAACCAAAACCCGCGCGGCCTTCTTCGGCGCATACGGGACGGTCCCTTAGTATCTTATTTCAAGGTCTTAATTGATCCCGTCGATTACATCACTTTTAGTATCATCGCTCTATTTAGATACCCATCCACCCACCATCAGGTGCAGTAGAATTAATATTTCATGTTAGTATATTAAAATAGTAGGTGTACTTTTACAGAAGTACTCGGCTATGAGAAACCAGCGCGCTGATGAAATTATTATACTAATAAATTCTCTCCAGTTACATACAAACCTCCAGTTATGAAATATACGTAATTCCTTAACATTTTGCAAACGTAATAAAATCCTCGCAATTTTTGTACCATAATACCATTGGCATTGTGGTAATTTTTCATAGAATTTACCTCATAAAGTAAATGTGAATTACCGTGAATAACGAGTGCTTGCTGAAACATAATTTGCTTTATACATCGTATAAAGAAGTCAGTAGGTCTACTTCGCAAACGTTGAAGG
>NW_023594033.1:0-17427 GCF_014839805.1 Manduca sexta
TGAACTCCCAATACGTTCACTGGCTGGTTGCAACAGTTCATTGAGTCAATAATTAATTACTACAAAAAATATTTCGTCAATTATAAACGTTATTTTCGTTAATAAAATAGTTTTCTTACCAAAAAAATTACCTACATAATTATTAAAGTTACAAGATTTAAATCTATTGGTATCGTATCTTTTAGTAGATTCACACATGATATTCCGACATTTATTTTAATTCCAACATTAATATTTCGGTTTGTCATAATATCTAAAAGAAGACTACGTAGACATTACCGAACGTCATATTATGCTTTCTGTACCATTTCTTTGCTAGATAGACACTATGGCAACGCGTCCGAGTCTTTGACCGAGTCCGAAGAGCGCGCGATTATTCAATACAATAGTCGTACTCTTTCTCGCCTAAACTCGCAGTGTTGTCAGTATAAACATTTTACCAAAAAGCTTGCTAAAACGACACAGCATTTCAAAATTCTATTAGATTTTTTTATTACATGATGTTCTAACAGATTTAACACACAATTGTATTACAAAATAAAATAAGTAATGATTTATGATGAAATGATTAATGAAAAGTCTACCTAATTAAAATAATACACAGCAATATTTTAGTATTTTTGAAACATTATTTTAAGTAATAAAGTATAATAGAGATTTTGGATTCAATCATTCATTTTCAATAGGCATACAGGGTATAAAATAAACAAGATATTGCACAATAAGGTAATAATAAAAAAGTTTGGTAACACTGCGAGGGCACGTGTTAGTTGTAAAACTCTGGCTCGTCAAATATCGTGTACCTCAGACTAGTTTTGCCAGGGTCAATTTGTTTAAAATCAAGAAGGTAAAACAAATCGAGATTTAGTGTTGTAGATCGGGACATAAAAAGCAAGTATTTTTTTAATTTGAGTTTTATGTATTGCGTTTTACAAAAATATCACTGCCAAGTCATGCTAAAGTTGTGTTTTAATTTGGATTTCTGTTTTAACATCAAAGCACAGATCGCCGGGTAGTCGCATCTCTAAGCAAGAATAAAACAAAACTGTACCTTCAGCGCTAGTGAGATGATACGTGCTATTTTGATTGCATTGTCGCACTCAACACAGTGATGAATGCGTAGTTTATTTTTCATAATACTTAATGGTTTTAATAATTTTATTGGTGCAAAACGGGTCACGTCCCCAGAATTCTGAAAATCGGGACATCCCGCGCAAATCGGGACAACAGGCAACTCCAGATCCTTGCCGCTACTTTGTGGAATTCGCTAAACTCGTGTGTCGCGTGTTGGTCGGTCAGGCACAAAGAAATTTAAAGTAGTCCCCTAAATGCGACCTTAACGTGTATAAAATAGAGTCTATTTTTAAAAATATTTTTTGTCATTTTGAATATTTTACGATCGCGAAGTTGCATCGTTGACGCGTACGCGAAACTGAACTAATCACAATCTATTGATTATGTTTCTATCGGAGGCTGTCATTACGATTTTAATGTGGATTTATGAATTTGCGATAGGTACTGAATGGAAAAATCCAATATCATTTTGTCCGATCCGGGATTCGAATACCGTGACCTTAGCAAAGCATCCGTACTAGTGTATATGGACATTCGTGTCTATCGGCAGTATATACGTCATATATTATAAGTATACTAACTTTTGCCCGCGGCACCGCCCGCGTTATAAAGTTATTCGAGCTAAAGTTTTCCGTTATAAACGTCACGCTATATATTTCCCGGGAGCCTATGTTCTTCTCAGGATCTCAAACTGTCTCCATACCAAATTTAATCTTAATACGTTGGGTAGTTTTGAGTTTAACACCTTCAGGCAGACAGATTCAGCGGGGACTTTGTTTTATAATATATTTTTGTAGAACTTTTAAGAGGAACAATCCCGTCATACATCATAACTGTATAACTTTAACCGTTTACGCAGCGCACGCAACGGAAGCTCAAAACTAAAAAATCCCGTTTTTGCAACATGTTTCATTACTGCTCCGCTCCTATTGGTCATAGCGTGATGATATATAGCCTATAGCACTCCAGGTACAAAGGGCTATCAAACACAAAAAGTATTTTTTAGTTGGAATCGGTACTTCCTGAGATTAGCCATTACTGCTCCGCTCCTATTGGATATAGCGTGATGATATATAGCCTATAGCACTCCACGAACAAAGGGCTATCCAACACAAAAATAATTTTTCAGTTTGAACCGGTAGTTCCTGAGATTAGCGCGTTCAAACAAAGAAACTCTTCAGCTTTATATAATAGTTTAGAAGTTTAGATCAGTGGTTCTCAAACTTTTTAAATGACGGAACCCTTTTGGGAAGCAAAATACTTGATGGAACCCTACAATAAAACAATTGTTTTTATAAGTGTATTTTTTATTAATCAGCATAATAAAAGTACAATGTAACAGTTACTAATTATTATTTACTTCACCACTTGGCAAGGACAATAATAGAAAACATTAAAAAAGAAAAATCTAACTAGTGGGAGGTATGAAACTGTTTTTTATCTTTTATCAATTGGTTGATATCAGGTTTGATGGAAGAAAGTTGGAGTCTCAAATTAGCTTCGGCGTCAACATAATAAAAATATTTTTATTTAATTGTAACAATAAAAATGTACGTACATATTTGGGTAAAAATATGACACATTATAAGTTTTGTTGTCACGTGGGGAAGGGTACGCGCATTCCACAGACCGGCAAACTTAGAGCGAACGGTTGTACAAGTATAAAATTGTTGATACCAAACTTATGAGATATTGTACCAGCTATTGTAACACATGTTTCTACAAATACAAATAAATAAATAAATAACGTTCATAGCGTTTTGTCTCCGCGCGGCCGAGGAGTCCGCGCGGCCGCCAAACAGAGAGGTGTTTTGATTTTTTTTTCTAAATTCTTGCGGAACCCCGACAGAGGTATCACGGAACCCTAGGGTTCCGCGGAACACACTTAGAGTATAGCTGGTTTAGATAATAATATACTAAGTACTAGATCTGGCGTTCCGTACTCTCACTGTGTTCGATTCAACAGTATGGCGATCCGTACACATGATTTTTATATGGTTTCACCGATAGATGTAAAAAATTGGTTTAAAGATCGCCCAAAAATAAAAAATTGTGTTTCACACTTCATTAAGTATGGGCAATTTTAGTCACCTAACATCATGCTTCCTTTTTAGTTTATAGAAAATCAATAGAAAGTAGTAAGTAGGTACCCACTACTCAAAAATTATACATTACACGAAAACATAAGTATGTAGGACTGTGCAGGTTTGTTTAGGGTAGGCGAGCTGGCAACGTTACCACGTTGTACGCGTTGAAACCACATCTACGAGTGGTGTGAGTGTAAGTTTGGTTTTGAGCAATATCAAATTGATTATTTAATATTTATATCGTTTGAAAACAATTAAAAATATTTACTTACTTATAAATAGAGTTTTTTCATAACTTGGGTAAAGTAATACCTACGCTTGGTAGGACAGATCAACTAGAACTAAACCCCTCTCAATAAGTATAAACTAATATCGAGTATATCACACACTTCGATAAAATCTAGAATATGTAGTTATAATAAAGAAAAACATAATCATCAACACCAACGGCTGTATACAAAAAAAATGGATTATTTCGGATTTAAACCATTTTTTTTTTTGTTTTAATCCGCTTGGTATAATTGGTTAATCGACCTTACATCTATAGTTTCAGCATTGACAGCGTGTGGTTATGTTCGGAGCGGCGCTCATAATATATTATGTACTTGCTCGAGTCGTAAGTATAAACCTGGATGTGAATGTAAGTAACATTATTTGTTAAATATGTGAATAAAATAAATAGGTTATGACGTTTTGGTTGCCGTTTTACTTATTATACCAAAGACTAGGGCTGCCATCCCTAAATTGCCGATGCCGGATAAACCAATGATTAAAGAGGATAAACACGGCAAAAATCCCGGACATTTGGGCAAAGTATAGGTTTTCCCCAGATACCTTTGGAAAAGTATTTTTTGCAACGCGCGGGGGCACAGGTTACTTTCGATCACTTTTGATCGTCGACTATTTTGCCGTGCTTTCTTGAATGCGGGCTATTATCACATTGGACCATAGAGTAAGACCATACCATAGAGTAAGTAATATGTATACTACGTAAGGAGAGGCGGCACTAAGTACGTTGATTTTGAGTTCACGCACACATAGATGAGCTCAGTTTGAGTAAAAGTTTATATCAACGCACAATAAATGACGCAAGGCTGCCAGCTTTCTATAAATCTACTTTTCTCTAAGGACGTTCCTTATTTGATCGGTAATCCGATATCAATAATTTTATATCAATAAAAATTGCTGACCATAAATCTTAAACAGGTATAAATTATTATTTGGAATTATAAAAATAAAACACCCACATTTTTAAATAATTCCCTTTATCTAATAACAAGTTATTGTAACATAATACACAATAATGTTATGCAAATTTCTTATATATAATTGTATACAGTGTTTAAGTCTTTTACTCAAATAATCATTACAGTCAAATTTTCCGTTATTTATTTCTAATTTTATATAACATTTAACAGCATGATACCTGACAGATATGATCTTTTCTGTCCAATCAACAATTATTATGATTACACTCATTGCTAAGGCTAGATTTCGCAAGTGACTTTTTTGAGTATTTCTTTTCTCCATTGTAGCACACAAAATGAATAAAATACACACGAAACGGAGGAGCAGGTTTAACTTAACGTATTCGCAAAAAACTCAAGATATTATTGGATAAACTCGCAATTGTAAAGATTTACCAAATAAAGTCCAACAATAACAAATCAAGTGTCCATAATGGCAGCCAATTGTCAGCTATCACGGTAGCCAACATACTTTCTAGATTTTAGGTCTATTATGTTGGTACTATATGTAACGTAAAGTTTTGTCAACCAAAATTACTTCTCTATGCAACGGAATATAAATATTCATGAGCACAGATTACTTAGAGAAGCTACTCGTTCATGAGTATACTTGTCATGTAACGTCGAATATAAATGTCGGTATAAAATAATATAAAAAACCACGATAAAATCCAGAATCACAGTTTTATTTCAATATATAACATTCGCGTAAACATAAGAAATTATTTCCTTTTTTTAAAGTATTTCAAATATATAATTAATTTATTGATGAGACGCATATCCGAACGCATTCTATAAACAGCAACATATTTGACACGAAACGTCATCAGCACGTCACAAGATACGTCACGAGTACTGAACGGGTGCAAGGTGTCGCTCTCGTGAACGCGCAAAATAGAGCAGCCAGAAGAATCGCGTGTGAAGCAGCCGCCGAATGCGATCCGCGACAAGGTGAACGAGATGAAGAAGTGCAAAAAAGGCGTCGGTCGGTGAGCGAGATGACGGAGTACGTGCCGGTGAGCGAAGGCGAGCTGGACGAGCCCATCGAGCTGCCCACCGAGGAGGATGGCTCGCTGCTGCTGTCCACGGTGTCGGCGCAGTTTGCGGGCGCGTGCGGGCTCAAGTACCGTGCCAGCGGACGGTTGCGTGGCGTACGGCTGGTGGACGAGCGGCTGTCGCCGCCAGCCGAGGGCTGGCCGGCACACCGCTACTGGTGTGCGTTCCCGCGCATCGACCCGCCGCCGCCGCGCCCGCGCTGCTCCGACCTCATCGTGCTGGGGCTGCCGTGGAAGACGGGCGAGGAGGCGGTGCGCGAGTACTTCGGCGCTTTCGGCGAACTCCTGATGGTGCAGGTGAAGCGTGACGCACGTACCGGCCTCTCCAAGGGGTTCGGGTTCATCAAGTTTGCCGAATACGAGGCGCAGGTGCGAGCACTTGGCCGCCGGCACATGATCGACGGCCGCTGGTGCGACGTGCGTATCCCCAACGGCAAGGAAGGAGCCGCGGCGGCACACCGCAAGGTGTTCGTCGGCCGCTGCACTGAAAGCCTCACCGCGGACGACCTACGCGAATATTTTGCCGCGTTCGGACAGGTCACCGACGTGTTCGTGCCGCGACCATTTCGCGCGTTCAGTTTTGTCACATTTCTGGACCCGGAAGTGGCGCGCTCGTTATGTGGTCAGGACCACATCATCAAAGGCGTATCAGTGAACATCTCGAGTGCATCGCCAAAGCGTGCGGGCGGCGCCGGCGGCAGTGGCGGTGGCGCCAGTGTCGGGGGCGCGACTGCCGGCGCCGGCGCAGGTAGCGGAGCGCGCGCTGGTTGGCCCACACTGGGCTGGGCTCCCGACGCGTGGCCACTGCCACCTACACATCTGCCCATCGACTCCAAGCCCTACCTCAAGCACGAGTGAGTCCGTGCCTCTCAAGTTTTGTTGATGGCTGTCAAATTTTATATGAAACTCTATGTGTAAATAATATTATATAGAATGAAGTTGTCAATAATTGTTTCAATCTACATATTATTAACTGTTATCATACATTAATGACACCAATAGGTATGTGGTGTTGGGGGTCTGATATTCTTTATGTGCAATTCTCAACATTGCGTGAATATATACAGTTGTTACGGCATGTATCCAATGTTGTTACAAACACTGATTACAATTGTAGAGTATGACAATAGTGCCCCACATACAGCAGGGTTTGTCGGGACACTTTGGACAAACATAAAATTGTTTTGTGTCATTGTATATATCTATATTTTTGTTTCAGGACTTTGTTTGTAATAGACTTTTATGTAATCATGAGTAATCTGGTATTATTAAGTAAAATCCCATTCTTAGTACCCTCAACAGTAATGAAATTAGTTTGGATAGCAACATTATAAAATTTTATAGTTTATTTAAAATATGTAGGACAATGATAATTATATTAAGAAGAACCTAACCACCCATTATTTTATCCCAATAACACAGTAAACTGTATATTTATTTAATAACTGCACCCAAATATAATAAGTTACAATTACAGTTGTTCAAATGATAAGTTTTGTAACAGGTAGGCGATGACTGGAGAGTGAGGCTGGTCTTGTTCATCGCAGATATTTGGCGGCCCAGTCGACACGGGCGGCTCCGCTTCCTACTGTGGTTGTCTCTGAAATAATTGTTAAATATAATGCACATTAGGGCGGCACCTGACAAAAATGGCACAGGCCATTTTACATGCAGAGTTGTAACTGTGCTATGGATACCTACCACGATGAGCTCTTAAGGGGAGTTGACGGAAAAGTGAAGTATCTATTCGTGAACCAGCAACATAGCGAGCCGCGCCCAAATAGGCCGCGGCCGCGCCGCCGGGCGGTCCGAGGCCAGCGGGGGGCGCGGGAGGCACGCGCGGCGCCGCCACGCTGCGCCCACGCACGCCCGACGCCCGTCGTAACGCCTGCTCGAAGCCGCCCTCACCGCTCTCGTGAACCACTTCGCCCCTACCAAGTGATAAAACGTAATAAATCTGAATAAAATAAAACATAATAATAAAATTCTTACCTACACAGGCACACACACAAACCGCTTTTTTACAGACTCAAAAAAATGAGGAGATTCTCAATCCGACGAGAATTTTGTTACGTTTGTTACCTCTGAGTTGTCTGATAACTGGAATAAATAACCACTAAAAACCACAAAATAATTAACATTACCTATATACTGGTTACCAATTTAGGAGACAGTGTCTAATTAAATTATTAACTAGTAATTACTAATTACCGTTAATTTTTAACTAAGCTATATAAATAGGTACATGAACAAGTATACGAAAAATAATCATGATCATTATCAGCATCATCAGCCACAAAGTTTCCTGCTGGACATGACAAATCCTACTGTCCCAAGATTCGAAATCGGCCTGCATTCAACGTGTTCCTGCGACGTTTACCAAGTCGTCTGTCCACCTTGCAGATGGACGCCCAACTGTTTTCGTGTGTATGAAACCGTCCCATGATGTGATAGGGGCAAGCCTATTAATAAGTAGGAACTGGAACCATCCATCGACTTGTGAAATCATAACTATGTTATAACATATTGCTTTCCTTGTAAGTTAAGATTTTTATCAAATTCAGCACCAAGATTAATACCACACCACTTCGGCGAAAGTGGAATGAACGGAAAACCTGGTGTCCCGTGAATTCATATGACTGAAGTTCCATACAGACATACCTAACAACAAATGCGTAACAGAGGAACAGGAAGCTATTGTACATACTCGTGGTTATTAGGTATAGTTGGAATAAGTGGCGCAACTGACCCCAGAATGTCAGCAAAACGATCGTGAAGTGGCGGCGGAGCAGCGAGCGGAGCGGCCGCCACAACCGCCGGTGAACCCGCCGCGACGGCCGCGGCGCCCAAAACGCGAGATCAGACTCGCAGCGGGCACCGCTCTTCTCCGAGTGTGCGGCGAGCCTATCCAAGCGCCGTCGCCTGTGTGTTGTCCTCGTCTGTGATCTACTGAAACGGTGCGTCGAGCGCGCGACGCAGGCGGCGGCACCCCAAGGGCCGCACCGATGGCAAAATATGGAAATCTGAAGGAAGTGCAAAATAACATAAAGTACCCAATACATAAGTACTTAAAATGTTTGCGTGTCTATTAGTTATAAACGCAGAAACCGCTGAACGGATTTGGATGAAGCACACGGATAGACCATGCTCTGGATCAACACATAAGCTACTTTAATTAATCCCGGTCTTTTGGCTCTGACTTAAAATTTTAAATAGATCGTGCTGGTGTCATAGAGCTGCAGTTTTAGGAATTTTGTAGCGGAAAAGACTTTCTACGCGGGTAAAGCCACGAGCAACACCTAATAAGTACCTATACCTACTAAGTACCTATCCCAAAATGGGAACAGGTCCCCTGTACTCCTACCAGGTTTATCTGTAGATAAAATATTTGAAATTTTTATTTAGAATAAAAAAAGAAAATTAACTGTTTGCTCAAATATTGGTTAAAGTATTACGCTAAAACCAATCATTGAATTCAAAATCTAATTAGTGAAAAATATGTAAAGCTTTATTCTGTGTAGTCTGAATTAATAAAATATGATATGGTATTTATTGTATTGTAATCTGTCATCCTATTATTACTTAGACCTCTGTGCTTGGGACTGTGTAGTGCATATCAACAGCTAACGTCCGTAGCTACTATTAAATCATAGTTTGTCTAGTCTTTATATTTGTATTAAGAGTGTCAGGATGAGTCAAAGACGGACCGTAATGCCTGCGGAGCCGTGGGGCGGTCGCGCGACGGGTACCGGAGCAGCGCAGCGAGCAGAGCCAACGCGGGCGGTGAGGCTGCTGCCACCACTCGCCCCAGCGGCACGCCCGCGCTCGTCGGGAACCGGAAGCGCAGCGCTTCCGCCAACGTGTAACCTTCGGGCCAGTCGTCGCGGTCGGGCGTGCCCAGGATCGCGCAGATTTTGTGCAACTGATCGATTTCAGAGTTGCCGGGAAACAGCGGACGACACGTGTAGAGTTCGGCAGTGATACAGCCGAGCGCCCACAAGTCAATGGGCGCGCCATAGCGCGTATCGTGTAGCAGTACCTCGGGAGCGCGGTACCAACGCGTCGAGACATAGTCTGTGTAGGGCGGCCGCGAGCGTACCTCGCGCGCCAAACCCAGATCAGCGATCTTCACCAATTCGGGACCACAACACAACAAATTCTCGGGCTTCAGATCTCGGTGGAAGAAACCATGTCGATGCATGTGCGCAAGGCCCTGTAACACTTGGTATATGATATTGCGCAGCACCGGCTCAGGAAATGGTCGCTCCGCGTCGCGTATCAATTGGTACAAATTGCCGCGCATGTACTCGAATACAAAGTATAAAGTGTCATTCTCGCGTATGACTTCTCGTAGTTTGACAATGTTAGCGTGATTAAGCTTCTTTAAAGATTTAACCTCACGCAAATTCATCGCTTCGTCCCAAGAATAGTATTTGCGTTTCATGCGCTTGATGGCCACCTTCTCGCCGGTGTCTCGTCGCTGTGCGAGCACCACTGACCCGTACGTGCCGTCGCCGAGTTGCTGTAACACCACATACCGGTTCATGGCGGCCAGCTGCCGCTACGGTGCCTCGTCGCTTATTCGACCACACAGCGTACAAATTCTGCACTTACAACTGCTACCAAGTCATTTTAATCAATTATTGTCACCACATAACTAAATTCTCTTGCAATTTACTTATTCGTATAGAATTAAATAGCGAACGAAATTTCTACTGATGTCAAGTCCATAAAGCTCCGTTCTGTAAAGCTGTATCCATATAATAATATTAATAATATGATTTTACAATAGTGCATAATATAATTTTACAAGTAGGTATTATTAGTAAATAAATGAAGTTATTACTCGTGTACACAAATAGAATTTGCGTTATACAATACATTTTTCTTGAAAAATAATGTGTTCTATTATATATTTTTCGTCACCATAGAAACCGCCCCAGTCACCGCGCGCGTTTTTGTCCCAAAGAAGATATTCTCGTGATCACCACCTCAGAAGACTTATTTTATACAATATATTTTCCAGATATTACAACAAAAATACTATATGTCAGTGTGCAAATGTTTAATTTAACTTTAATAAGAGCTTTATTTTAATAAAAATAATGGTTATGTTGGGTTTCTTTGAAGTGGTGTAACTACATAGTAAAGGGCCCGCGGCAAATTTCAAACAGGGCCCGTCCGAATAGGAAAATCTGTAACTATAATATATCTGGATAATGGATATATACCAATAGATAGATAACATATATATATATTATAGACTCCAGTTTTAAATTCGATGAAAAAATTTTAGAACTGTAAGTAAATGAGTGAAAGTTGCCGGTTATAAGTATTTTTCGACCTATATAAGTAGGTATATGCAATTTAATTTAGCATCTACTTATATACATAACAAAAGCTTTGTCAACCTCGTAGATCATTTTTGTTTACGCTTTCGTTATTCATTGCTAATTATCTCGATAATTTTTCTCACGATTCTAACTGAAGGCCGTGTATCCGTGGCTATGAATAAATTAAAAAAATTGACGTCTGTAAGTTCTGTTATGTTATGTATCAGCTGAGACTAGGCAGTATGGTCGTAAGACCTGTCCTCTAGGGACGAAGAAAAAAAATAGCAACAGCTGTCAATTGTCATTCTTATCCAGTGTTGCCAGAAGGTTACATTTCTTACATTTTTCGTTACTTTTGACCCCCTCGCGTAACATGTAAGTAATTTTTATATTTAAGGCAATTTTCGTAACTTTTGAGAACAACGATATTTGTAATACAAAATTTTTATTGTAAACAGTTTACGAACGCATTTCTATTGAACGATTCAACGCATCCAAATTGAACGCACCTAAAACTGGCGGGTCTAAAAAGTATTTCACTCCATATCACACTTAGAGATGGCTCGCCATGACAAAATGAAACGTAGCTTGCATATATTAAAACTTCATTTTGCTTGAGTGTGCGCGCGCACATTTCCTACTTCGCGAGTCCCCGCGGTTTCGGAGCTACAGAAATGCTTGCTCAAAAACAAGTAAATTAAAAAAAATAAAACAATAATGTAACTTTTGCAGCAAAAATGTAACATTTCAGGAAAAGAAACGTAACTTACGACTCAAGGGCCCTGGCAACACTGTTCTTATCATTCTTATTACGAGACTTTTTGGCGGGAAGTCAAATAAGGCGGCAATTTTTAATATCGCTTAAATTTTATTTTATTTTTTGCTAGTAAATATTGATAAATACTTTGTAATATAGTTTTGTAAATAAAGTATTCCACAATGGGTCCTCCCAATGATGGAGAGGACCCTGGAGATATCAAAAAAAGGAAATATGCAAAAATTTCCACCAGTGATCCTAAGGCCAGTAATTTGGACAAATATAAAATTTTTATAAAGCCTAATTATAAGAGACTTTTCCTGGAAAATGGTACTTGTGAATATATAGTTTATGTTGAGTCGACTGAAAATGAAAAAGTGGGGAATAAAAACCTATTACATTAACAAATCTGTTTTGTGACAATGTCAAAGGCATAATTGGAGTACACAGAATAAATGCTTTAAAAATTGGTGTATCCTTCAAAACAGCGGGAGCTGCCAACAGTTTTTTGAAAATGGAAGATTTTTTATTAAAAAATAAATTAAAAGCTTTCATTCCCTCCTATCTAACTGAAAAAATGGGAGTATTAAGATATGTACCCAAAGATATGAGTAACGAAGAGATATACAGGAATATCAGCTGTGACAGTGAAATTATTTCGATCAAAAGAATGATGAGGAAAGTGGATGGTATATTAACACCTATGGGTACAGTCATAGTAACATTTGCCTCAACATCCTTACCCCAGTATGCTTATATAAAATTATTTAGATATCAAGTTACCCAATATATACCTCCACTCCTTCAATGTTTCAAATGCCTTAAATTTAACCATTCTGCAAAGGTATGCCGAGGAATCAAAATTGCTCATCATGTGCTGGAAAGCACTCTTATAAGAATGTGACGTGGAAGAAATAGTGTGCATAAATTGTGGGGGTAACCACTTAGCAGTGTCAGAGATTGCCCAATAAAAGAAGAAAATGGAGGAGAAAAAAAACAAATATTTCCAGAATTCGTATGCCACTGTTGTGAGTACACCACTTATCTATAATGACAAATCTTTCCCTGCATTGCCCACAAAAATAAATACAAATAATTCTAAAGATAATGAACTTAATGTACAGGAAATAGCTAATAATGATATTATTCTTAAGGCAATAGTGAAATCCATTGTTACTCTAGGTAATAATTCCGACAATACTCCACTTACTACTAAGAAAATTAAAGAAATATTCTTATCAAATTTAATTTAATGGATAATTATTTACAAATATTACAGTATAATATACAAAGTTTGCAGAGTAAAAAGCCTTATTACAAAATTTATTAGTTGAAAAGTCTGTTGACATTTGTCTTCTTAATGAGACTTGGATAAAACCCAACACTAAAATTCCAAATTTCCCATCATATAATTTTCATTATAAAGTATCCAAAACCCTCATCATGGAGTCGGTATACTAATCAAACATGGTTTACAGTACAGTATAATAGACACTTTGTATCATGAGTCCATACAAAATATATGTATTTCATTAAAAACTGGCACAAGCTGTATATATTTACTTTGTATTTATTGTCCACCCACTAATCAATTTGATGATTTAAAATTGAAGAGACTTATAAATTCCTTACCAAGGCCTTGTGTTATAATGGGTGATTTTAATGCTCATCACATGGCTTTTGGATCTAATTATGACAACAATAGGGGTAAATGCTTGTTTAACCTTATAGATGATTGTGATTTATGCATTTTAAATGATGGATCTACAACAACGGTCCCTTATCCTGGTAGACAGGCTGCTGCATTAGATTTGGCTCTTACTAGTTCTTCTATTGCTCATCTTTGCAATTGGTATGTTCATGATGACCCAATGGGTAGTTACCACCTTCCAACTTTTCTTGAGATAAATGTGCAACCATCATCATACTGTGTCTCTCCTGTAAATGAAAGTAAATATATATATAGCAAAGCAAATTGGCCTGAATACTGTTCTCTGAGTGAAAACGGATTTTCGCATTTGGATCTGGTCAATGATAGTTCCCTAACATTGTATAATAATTTTGTTCAAATATTAAAAAACTTAAGAGATAAAACTATTCCTAAAGTTAAAAAAAGATCAATTAACTCAATTTCTAGAAAACCTGTTCCATGGTGGAATCAGAACTGTACTGATGTCGTAAATAATTCTAAGAAAGCTCTGAAAGATTATTTTTCACAGCCTACAATAGAAAATTGGATAAAATATAAAAAGTTAGATGCTGCTAAGAAAAGAATATTAAAAGAGGAGAGCATTACTTCTTGGCAAAACTTATGTGGTAGTTTCAACAGACTAACACCAATTTCTCGAATATGGGGATATGTTAGAAAATTTAAGAGGATAGGGATTAGTGACAAAACAGAAATTTTAATGATGACTGGGTTCCTGATTTTATAAATAATTTAACAGACACAACACAAATCAGTCAAGATAGATTAACTTATTTATTTGAAAGTGCAACTGAAACTGATATTAACACATTTCTTAATAGTACATTTAACTTAAATGAATTACATATATCTTTGAAATCAAGAAGAGATACTACTCGGGACTAGACGACATTCCATATTTATTGGTTAAAAAATTACATTTGAATGCACAAATCATTTTACTTAGTATTTACAATAGAATGTGGAAGGAAATAGTAATACCAACTACCTGGAAAACTCAATGTGTCATTCCTATATTAAAACCTAATAAGCCCATAAACAGTGCAGCATCTTATAGGCCAGTTTCATTATCTTCATGTTTGGGTAAACTATTTGAAAATATGTTAAAATTAAGATTAGATTATTTCATTGAGTCAACTAATGTAATTCCTTCAGTACAGTTTGGCTTCAGAAAAGGCAAAAGTTGTTCTGAAAGCTTTGTATCATTAATATTTGACATAAAACAAGCTAAATTAAGTCACTCCAATATGATATGTGTATTTTTAGATGTAAAAGGTGCTTTTGATAATGTTAATATAGAAGAACTCATTCAGATTTTATACAACACAGGTATACCTGCCCAAGTTTTAAAAGTGGTTGTATAACTTTATGAGTGATAGAACTGTATATGTGAAGTATAATGACAAACTGCATGGGCCTAGATGTGTAAATAGAGGTGTTATGCAAGGGGCTACACTGTCGCCACTATTATATAATTTATATACCTCAGAAATTTCAAAATATGTTGACACAACAAATGTTAAGATCCTACAATTTGCAGATGACTTGCTTTTGTATAGCACAAATCAAAATTTGCATGTTGCTCAAAGTAACATTAACAATGCACTGAAACAGTTGTACAATTTCTATCATAATAAACTTAAACTTGATATTAGCCCTTCAAAAGTTCAGTTTTAGTTTTAGTAAACAGTTAAATGTAGATGATGTAAATATTTTTTACAACACAACTCAAATTCCATTGGTAAAACAACACAAATTTTTAGGAGTTATTATTGATGATAAGCTTAAGTTTGATGAACACATTAAACATATTTGTAAAAAAGCATTAAATGGTATTAATTTACTAAGACATTTAGCAGGCACTTACTGGGGTCTGACCCAAAACAATGGCTATGTTGTATAAGAGTATAATTAGAAGTCACTTTGACTACAGCAGTTTAGCCTACATGAATGCTAGCAGAACTCATTTAAAGAAGTTAGATGTGATACAAAACATGGGCCTGCGACTCATTTGTGGAGCTATGAGATCAACACCTATTAACTCACTAGAAATAGAAACTTGTATACCTCCTCTGGTTTTGCGTAGATTACAGTTGGCCCAAAGATTTTATTTGAAAATAGTATCCTTAAACAATAGCATTCTTCACAAACAACTTCGAATTGAGTCCTCTGGACATAGAACCAGTCTCATCTAATGTAGTCACTGCTCCTTCACTTGTACATGGGACAATACCTGAAATCCAACAATTTATAACTTGGTTAAAAAGAATTCTAAGCATATTCAAAAATATAGTAACTGGCCATTGTATACTAATTCATTTAAAGTTCTTATTGATTGTCCTATAATACATGTAAATACTGTACATGACAATACTGATTTTTAGAATTTAAGAATAGCAAAAATAATTATTATTTTTTATATACAGATGGATCCAAAACTGATAGTTACTGTACAGCAGCATTTTATGATCCTCAACTTAATTATACAAAATGTATTAAGATAAGTACTAACTGTAGTATATTTACAGAGGAGGTATATGCAATTTATTGTGCATTGCTCTATGTAAATACGAATGTAAGTAATATTTTAATAATTTCAGATTCTAAGAGTGTTTTGTGTTCATTAAATAATTTCCACATTTCCTATAAAATAAATTATTTGGTGCACGCTATTAAAATAAGTTAACTCAACTCGAGATGAGAAACACCTTAACATAGAATTTTTGTGGGTTCCATCACACAGTGGCATACGTGGAAATGAAATAGCAGATAAGGCAACCCACGCGAACCCTGATGAGGATCACACAGAGTCGATGAAGGTCCATTTTACCGATTATTACAGCTTGTACAAAAGTAGCAATAAACTGTTATGGAAAGAATACTGGGACTTTACCCTGCAGACCAAAGGAAAATGGTACAGCAAAATACAGAAAGAATTACCAACGAAACCTTGGTATCATCAACACAAATATATTGACAGAAAGTTTTTTAGCTGCATCACACGCATGAGGTTGGGACACTGTTTGACTCCAGCACATCTTTATAGACTTCATTTAGTGAATAGTAACAGATGTTCTTACTGTAATCAAGCAAATGCTGATTTGGATCATATCGTACTTCGGTGCCCTGCGTTTGGAATTGACCGTTTATTATTAGCGAACGATTTATGTGATAGTGGTACATGTGTAAATAGTAACATTGAAAGTATTCCCCGCCAATTGGAAGATATATTATCCAATATTCAAATGTATAAAGCTTTGTTTATCTACATTAGTCGTACTATTAAGAAAATTTAATTGTAAATTGTATCAAAACTCCTATTTGTATTTTATAACTAAGAACTATTTGTTTAATATAGTAGGTAAAATAATTTATGTATGCGTCTGAAGGACTTGTATCCATGGACAGAAATAAATAATAAAAAAAAACATTCTTATTACGGATTGTGAGAATTATTGAGATGTCAATATTGATAGGATTGAATTTCCATATATATTATAATTCCCTTTAGGAAAACATCTATGCATTTCAATAATTCCCTTTGCCCTACATTTTTATTTCTTGCACAAATATAGTACATTTTAGATATTAGAACTGAACTTGCTATTTGTTTTGTTCTGAAATCAATGTTTTAGCAAATGTGACATAGTATTTCTTACAATCCGCACATTGTGATTTATTTATCATTGAATGAATTAAATACATTTTTGTCTGTTCTCGGGGACTATAATTATGACTTTTATCCGAAGGTGCATATTCCCTTGCAACAAATACATACAGAAATGTCAAAACAGTTTTATCATCAGGAAATACAGCAATAAGGTTGGAAGTGAAGCAATATTATAACCTTTGTCGAAAAGTAGCGGCGCAATGCTTAATTTCGATAATGTCGTAGAGCGAGCAATCGGAGCTTATCCCATCCGCGAGCGAGGCGGCGTGGCCGCGGCGCGCGTGTCGGGCTTGCAGCCGACAGGCACGCTGCACATCGGTAACTACTTCGGGGCAGTGCGCCGCTGCGTGCGGCTGCAGGACAGCGGTGACGATCTAATGCTTTTTATAGCTGACCTGCACTCGCTCACCACACACCAGGTACGACTCCAGTCTTCCATATTCAATTTACGAGGCATGAGATGCAAGCGGTCTCTCTCCACAAGCACAGCCTTGCA
>NW_023594034.1:0-17411 GCF_014839805.1 Manduca sexta
GGGACGGTGTTTAAGCTTGGTACGTGGGATCTCATTGGTTTAAAATGTGCTGTTGGAAGAACGGAGAATGCAAACAAGCTGTTGTAGAGTACGAACGTCATCAGACAAATCATGACTACTCCAATCCACCAGTAAGTCAGGAAACTGGACCAATGATCTGTAAACAAGAGGTATTTGTATTAAGACAATTATTAACGTTATTTAAAAATTTAAAAGAGTATTGTTTGATGCGCCTGCGCATTTATGTGAAAGAATATTAGTTTATCCACTTGGTAGGGTTCTCATTTTTGTTTATTATAAAAATGTTACCAAGAGGAAGAAAGAAATACCGGTTGTATGACCATTCAAATATATAATAAAATACCGAAAACCTTACGTGAACTACCTTTTACCTATTTATTAATAGATTAAAGAAATGGCTCATAGATAAATGTTTGTATACAATTAAAGAATTTTTGGCATATAAAGATATAGGTATATAATAGTAACTACCAGATAAACATGGGTTTTATTGTTAGAAAGAATATAATAATATTATGTATAGAAATTCATGTAATTTGTATGAGTAAACTATACCTAAAAGAGAATAGATATAAATAGCATGATAGACCATTTATACAGATAACTAATAATAACTGTAGAAAACAAACATATTTTTCTATTATTAATAATAGGTAATTTGCCTAACTAATTATAAGTACGTATATAATTTTTTTTGCATACCGTTGAAACGGTGAAACATGTTGCACATGTAAGATATTTAACATCATAATTTATACCATGTTTTATGTAAAATAAATTGATTTGATTTGATTTGAGGTGAAGTAAAGATCACTGACGACGCAGACCTCAAAAGGAGAGAGGTGGTGAAGTGATGCGACTCGCTGTGTTGCCAGGTTCCTTTTTATTAGTAAGGCGGTGCTCACACACGTTGCAGTGACAAGTGATCATGAACAATGAGATTAGATAAAGTTTTTCCCAACCTGGCCAGCGTTTGAGGATGGCGACAGCTCCTTCACGTTACTTCTGGCGCGTCCCTTATACTTCATATGGCGGTATTGACGTTGGTAATGAGGACTGTGACGTTCCTCATCAGATAAATCATCACAAAGCAATGGATATTGCTCACGGTACGTCTCACTCATCCCTATCCATTGAATTCACTGCAAAATATCAAAACAGATATCGTTAAAAATATATTAGGTACATATTGATTTAGTTATTTATGAACTGGCAAAATTAGTATTTTGGTTGAAGATAGTGATTTATAATTAAAATATTTTCAAAATAAAATCAAATGTGTCACTGAAACTTGTTTTTGTTATTTTTATATGTCAATTGTCAACCATAGACCAAATTGCAAATTAACTAAAGTTTTTATAAGCAATTTGTTCATTTCAAATTAAATGTATAATTATAAAATATTTTAATGTTTAATTTAGATTGAAATAGCATTGGTAGAGAATGTTTTCATAGTATTATGTTTATTATTATTTGATATTATGATTCATGCTGAATAATTACATAATGCGAACAAAATCTTTTCAAAATAATTACATGAGTTGAGAGTGATTATCCAGCTCAAGCCGGATCAATACCTATATGTTTGGATTATTATATTTAAACCTGCTAAATAAAATTAAAAAAAGACGCAAGTTAATAACAAGATCGCGCCTATTTCGCTAAAACATTAAGCAGAAACGCGACTATAATTGTCCCTCACTGTGCTGAGCTTATATAATTTCTTTGATATCCCAATTTTCAATTTGTAAGCAACTCACGTGTATTTTTAAGCATTGGAAGATACATGTAACGGTTTGAAATAAAAAAACTCACGCATTCTCTCATTGTATATGCTCCTGGGAATCGAACATTAAACTATACGTTTCACATAAGTACGCAGATGCTAGATTAGAGCCCATTAAAACAATTATTTTGGAATTTTGTTGATATGGAAGGATATTAATTTAATTGACAACTTACCCTTAAATAAGTAAAACAATCACGAGTGTATCTGTAATTGTGTTATTTATGTTAAACAACCATAAGAACATGAAATAATATAATTCAAATACAGAAATTAATTTTGCCTTTCCTACGGCACTTTAAAAATATGTAACGTCAGAAAAACTTATTTTATATATTGACTTAAACATAAAATAATTCAAATTTAAAAATATATTTTTTTTCAATGATTCAATTAAATAAACACGACACACGTAAGAACAAATCGCGATTTAAAATTAAAACTAATGTGGCAAAGTTGACATCCAACATCCGCAATAATATAAAAAAGTTAAAAATCTGGCTGTCGGTTTGGTCACTACATTTCAATAAGCAAACTAAATTAACTAAAGGTATTTCTGGTCTATGTAGTGGTATTATAGTGGAATATTATGCTATATACTGAAATAATTTTCCATTCGAGATATTGATGTGTAAACAAGGAGCACAGCGCAATGCGCCGCAATATTTTTTTGTTTAAGCTTGATATAGGCAAAGTAACAGATGGTTCGAAAATTGTATAAAAATAAATTCAAAATTTAAAAAAAATAAGTGCTTTTTAACATTTTCAAGTACCACCTATACATTAATAAAGAGATGGTAAACTCTAAAAAATATTAATAGAAGTAATATTAATAGTAATAAAAATATGAATAGTAGTTTTAGTTTTACAAAACTTTATATTTAGTACATTCTACTCCTGGACTGGGTTTAGACAGATAAATATGTCTCTTGACACAATACTAAGGTTACAAAATAAAAATAGATTTCGATGTCTAACATTCTCGTAAATGTTAAAACATAATAATTTTAAGCAGCAGGCAAAGTTGCGGCTTTAACTTGTTAAAACATCGCCATTTGAACGTTTACGTTTTCCGCTATAATTTTGTTGATTCAACATCATTTCGTTTCACGTAAAGACGTGACTAGTGAGAATGATTTTGAATTGTGCTGGCCGAGCAGAAAGTTATGTCAAGGTAGCTTACGTAATCAGAATGATGAATTGTAAATTGATTATCTTATTTTATACTTTCTAGAGGAATACATGTGAGATTAATGAGTATTATGCTTGCTACATTTTTAGGCAATCCCGCAAACTAGGATAAATTATTTTAAAAAATCTCAGGATTTAGCTTGAATTTTAACATCCCTGCACGGTTAAGATCATTTTTGGTTCTTTATTCCTGCACGTTGGTAGGTAATGCTAGAGGTATTGCATGATACCAACATTTTGATGTCCTATGTAATGTGCATAGTGAGTACGATTCGATATAGCCCTAGTGATACAAAAAAAAATACTTCAATAATAATGAACATGTACTTTTTAAAATCACAAAAAGTCTCTTCCTATAACCAATGAGTGCTTGTTAAATTCAATAGCACAAAGGATTTAAATCGAAAATTTATATACCTGGAGGCACTAGACATATATTATAATTCTCTTTGCACTCGACAAAGATAATAATTTACCGTCATTTATTTTAAAATTAGAATGTCTTCCAAATTTTACACTTCTGTCTAAAAAGTTCTGTAAAATTTTTACGCATGGTCCTTCATATTGGTTTATGTTATATTTAAATGAAAAATCGCTAATAAATCACATAAAGGTAATGTTTTTTCTATTTTCTACTAAGTTTATTAATACTATGGTATAAATTTGTATAGAAACTTCTAAATATTTTGTACACTTTCTATCCAGAATGATGGATCAGGCACAATCAAAACAAGATGAACAATACCCTCTTTTAAAAGTAGAGGGAGGTGGAGGGGATAGCGGTTATTCTCAGAGTCCTTCGACTGTTGTGGCACCAGCGTGGGGCGTCAACTGTCCACCTAAGCAGTCTTGGCTTAGTCGCTGGCCGGGTGAGTCCCTTTATTTAAATTCTTTCTGTTTTAATAGCTGTATTAAAGTATATATTTCATGATTGATTGTAGAAGCGAATTTTTTTTTACCTATATTTAGAGTTAAATTTTGATTCGGGTAAACCTGTCACTTTCTAATATTATGATATTGTCCGCCTTTTCAGAATTATTCTCAGCCTGCTGGATGACGTTGATATTGCTAGGGATATCTTTCCTCGTATTCTATGCATTGGGTATGAGTGCATATCGACGACAACCTATAATTGTCATGAAATGCAACGAAACGAAACCTGCAAGTGACGTCTATTACTACCAGATCATACAACATGGCGTGTGCGTTCCCTTCGCGTTGTACTCCGATTATATTTCCACAATGGCAACGCAGTATCCTTCACTGCGAATCAATATTATCTTCTTACTCGATGATTCCCTTCCGGCCAATTTTCATAGTTCCAAACACAGTCGATTTATTAATAACCTTATTCCATACGCTAGTGTTTCGTATAAAATGAGACTGGAAGAAAACAACAAACGAGAAATAAGAGATTTCCAATCGAAGCACCCAAATGTGAACGTCAGTTTTATGCCGCTGAGTAAGTTTATGGCAAAGACGCCACTGAAGTTTAAATGGAGAATGATTCCGCCAACATATCTGCCATTTTACGCGAGAGTATTCTCTGTATGGCAGAACGGTGGAATTGGTATGGACTTAACCACTTTCAATGATCAATTCAATAACCACCGATGTATTGATCGAAAAGTCTCGGCCATTTTGACGCAACATAATGATGGAATTAAACCAGAGAATTATGCCAGCTCTCTGCAAGCGATAGAAAGAGAGGAGGAAAACGATATTCTTACTGCATTCTATACTATTTATCAACAAATACTGAATGAAACTCGGTCATTTTTGAATAGATCTTTATCATTTTATCCATTGACTACAGAAAGTAGCGTGCCTAAGAATATACCTTTAATTCGGACGCATAGAGACAAACGTCAAGTAGTGAAAAATCCTGCAAATGAAAATAATAGTTCTGTGAATTTCTTGAACGTGACGAATAAAAACGATTCTATTAAAAATACATCGATTATAGACTTGGACAGTAGTAAGTCTAAAGCCATTACACTAGCCACAAATATAACCGCTAAAGACAATAATAAAGGTATTCCTCCATCGGGAAACCAATACGCATCTGAAATAAACTCTTCAAATATACCCCAAATGGTGTTGTTTTACGATTTTTCTATTATTTCTGACGGTTTGGGACCGTCTTATCTCTTACCTGACGTGGCGATTAAGTCAGATATAATAGAAGCACCTAAGAATTCTGCATTCACTCAATTCGTCAAACGGACTCCACCAGCGTCCCGCGTTTTGTCAATTCATCCGGAAGGGATATTTTTTGCAGCATCTTCTCGTCTACATCCATTTTTAGGACATCTTTTGACGAGCGGCTGCCAACGCATGCACCCCAAGTTTGTCATTCAGGACGTCCTTTTAACCCAATGTTCAGGTTCATTTAAAGACGATGCATACTGTAACAACATCTATATATTGTAATTGTTCATTAATGTTCATAGTTTGGTATTTTATGTGTCTAAACTGTAACTTATGTTTGTGAATTTAGTAATAAAACTTTATTTATTGTTGTAATATATATATTTTTATTTTTGTCATGCTAAAGTGAATATAAATTATCTGGTTATGGGAAAAATTCGACAAACCAATCTTTTATTTACGGTCATTTAATTACACAAGAATGGAGGTAGAAAAACTACACACAATTGCAAGATAAGAATAAATTAGGACCCGGGCCCAAGTTGGATATTGTGGTAATTTTACAGGGTAGTCCTAGATTTTATTACGGGGAAGGAGAAAATTCTTGACGGTCATCAATAATGGAAGGTAACATCTGTATGTTAGGCATTTAAATAAATAAATATAGTTCCTGAGTACAATTCATAGGTCAGTAGAGACGAGCGGTTTTATTTGTGTTTTTTCATGTATGGTATTCTTTGATTTTTTTTAAGATAAGAGTATTCAACGTGCTATTGAACGCGCACGGGACTGTAAGTTCTAATAGTTTTAAAATTAATACTTTTTGGTTAAGCATAAGCTAGTTAATCATAGTATTGTGTTCAAAGTTTCAGCACGAAAAATTAAAGTCAATAAATTGACATCATTATGAACTCGTCAAAATAATAATATTATTTATGTTTCCAAAAAGCATAAGTTATGTTTCATTAAATTCAAATACAACAAATTGGTATCAATAATAATATTCTTAAAATATTATTTAAACTTAAAAATTTACGTTAATACAGTTAATGATACAGCCAATTTAAAAAAATTGAATTATAAAAATAATTTATGTGATGTTGGACAATTCTTTTCATCTAATCCGTCATGAAGTTACCTTTCAACTTTATTTTGGGCCCTCTTCTAAAACCCTATTTGGGCAATACTAAAATGTTTTGCGGACATCCGACGTTTACTATTAGAATTTTTTACACTTACTTCTATGGGATAGTTGGTTTGGTAAGATGACTTCTCGTCTTTAATAATTTTTGATATTTACAACTAATCAGATTCTAACTTTTACAGAACCTCGTGAAAAGTTGTAAGCATAGCGTAAACGTATTTATATACAACATGTATTGCAGTGTCTTAGTGCGAAACATTTAAGAAAACATTTGGGCGAGACACCAACTTCTAATATATCAACTGATGATGCTAATTCATATCAAAATTTTATGTTTGTCCACGATTTGAAGATAATCGCTGCGTCTATGGGACTGGTGCAATATTTTTGCCTTGTCATTGGATGTATTACCGTAAGCATTCATATCTTATAACCATTAATCCTTTTGTTAGTTGGTTATGTGTATCATCATTGGCGAATCGTCTCATCCAAGAATATTCTAACGCCGAAATGTTGTACGAATAAGGCAAGAATGAAAACATTTCTTTACCTACGGTATACCTAGTAATTACCTACAGCTACTCTAAGTGTATATAAATATAACCAAATCCCAATTAATCCTACTATTTTTTTTCAGCATAATCCAGGACTATTTTTACCTCACCTTGCCGGACAGCTGATCTTAGTTTCCGCAAAACTTTTCCATATTCTTTTATCACTGCCGCTTATTAAAATCAAGACTTTTGCCGGGCTGGCTCATAAAATAATATCTTTGAACTTGATGATATTTAATTGTCTTCAAGAGTTCTGTGTATTTCGACAATATTTGTGCATATGTGATTTGTAATAAATATTTACAATATTTTCAATAAAGCTTGATAAGATACCTTTTTAATTGTAGGCCCATAGCAAAATGAAAATAAGTAATCATACTACAAATTGTAGGTAAATCCTAAATCCAACAATACTTTGTGGTGCCATAAGAATCAATCGCATTACATGAATACTAAGGTCTGATATTGAATTATTATTTGTGTATGTGTTTAGAAGATGTGGTAAAGAATTTTGTCTCACGCTGACCAACTCAGATTAGGGTCTTAGACAAGGAATATTGTAATTAAAACTTTAATACCCTCTATAGTCTACCGTCAAGTTGGATTTGTATTATGATCCTAATAATATCTATTCATTATAATCTAACTGCCCGCTTCAGTAGCGTAGCGTAGTTATATTGAATGCGTAAACCATGCAAAATATTCACAAATCTATAGTTTACTATAAATTATGACTACTAGAAATTCAATGGAATAATATTATGCCAGTATGAAGATACATAGTGCATTCGTCAGGTAAAATTATGCTTAATCTTTTCGAAATAAATTATTTTATTTGGTTCCATGGTGAGAGACATACTAAGCTACAGCGTGTAAGTCTGAGAGTTTTAACTATAATATAAACACCAATATCGCACTAGATAATAATAATAATATCAGCCCTGGGGTCTTATTCTCTATCCCGCACGTTATTTTGACAGTGCGTAATAAGCACGTAACACAACGCATCGTGTTTAGGACTATAGAAATTTGGCTTACAGAATACCATTCCACGCACATTTCTCGAAGATAACATGACACGGCCGCGTTACGCGTTTACACTATCATACAGAATAAGGGCCCTGCGGACATTCATCTTGGCAGTCCGTTCTACACCCAACTAGGCTATCGCCGCTATCACTACTATTGCACTAGTAATTTTACTTGTATTAAAGTTCTATACTATTCTGTGTCTGGGTGGGCTAGATGTAGGCAAAGGTTTGTAGGCCTTGAATTCGATTCCCGGATCGGGCAAGGTGATATTTGGATTTTGCTGCTCACTATTAGCCCGGAGTCTGAATTCATGACTAATATTTTGATAGGTTCGCTCCCTATCACATCATGGAACGGAACACACTTGACGAAAAGTTATTGCACGGGTTGCCATTGCCGGCTCGTTTATGTTAAATAGTTTAAGCACGTTAGTCCAAGCCAGCAATATAATTATTTGTAGAGTGCTTAGACCGGGTCACAGGTGGAGACATAAATAGTAGAGGCGGAGCATCCTAAAAGCTATGGAGAAGGCTATGGGAGATACCTGTCTCGGACATCCAGAAAACTTTACAACATAATTTAATAAATCTATGATATTAATCTATATTTAGGGTTTTTACATTTATTTATTAGAAAAATTAACATAAATCTAAAATAGTAATTATTACTTATAACAAAAACTGTACTAATTTACAAAAGGGAATCATTTGAATCAAATTAACAAATAATCAAGAACACAAGAATAGCTAGCGAAAAGATTGTGAACGTTCCTCCGATCCAACAATTAATGACAGCCAAAAAAAAATATATCGACAACGCAATAGTCCACGCGAGATGGCCATTTTAAACCAAAGAGGATATAATCCTACGTTATAGTTGCAGCTAAACTACGCCTCCCGGTCTTCTAGTAATAATTTGCTAATTCTCTATTAATACTGGCGCATTATGATACTGACATTTATATTGTCACAATTTTTAAAGCAATTTAGTTCGACATTTCCGTATTTAAAGTTTCCAATTTCCATCCTACTACAACAATGTGACTAATTCCGTAAATGTATACAAAAGGCAACACGTGTAATAATACTCTTATAAACATTGAACCTACTCGCATATCATGAGGATAAATTAGCAAAAGTTATGCAGTATGGACAGCGAAAGTGTGACCCTGTTGAACCAACTTTGTACACACCATGAGATGCATCCCAAAACAGTAAGTTTTATGTTGTCAGTGTAAAAACATCACATTTTACTACATAATATTATATGTGGGTATGCATGTGTTTTATATAATAATGTGATTGAGCAAACAGTAGGTAAATTTATGTTGTTACTTGGCTGTTTTATCGCTTTCCTTTGAGAATTCGACCCATTTCCATTAAGGTCCTCAAATCGGAAGTTTCTTTATATTATGTTACAATTACAACTGCATGATAGTCTAGTTGAAAATGTAATAGTCTGCCGAGACGGAAGTCCGTATGTTCATAACCCCAGGCTAATTGTATGTTAATTATTGTGGGCTTAAGGTAAGGTAGAGGTAAGGTAAGGTATAAACAGCGACAAAACCTATGAACCTAAGAATTCTTCAAAAAGAATTTCAATCCCCACTAGGCTGGCGCGGTAGATTAAGGCCTAATACAGGGTTCATATTATTTAATAATTAAATAGTCATAATAATTAAACAGAAGACATAATATAACAATGCGAAGGTCAATTCATGGGAATAGGTACTCCCTAAGGTACGCTCTTTGATAAAGGTACCATTTAATTTTTAGATTCATTGTATTCATATTATTTTAGAAGAGAAACTGACAGTTTTACTCTTCATTACAGAGGCTAAGTGACGTCGGCAGTGAGAGCAGCGAACGTGTTCGCATGAAACTCCGTGCTCTTCTGGTAGCTCTGCTCGGAGTATCCATGTCTGCGTGCGCCTTCGCCTCACAGCCGGTCGAACTAGAACTAGACGATGATGATGTTGCGCAAAAACTTAATAACGTCAGTTTTGCTAGAAGGTAATCAGGCCAAGATGGTAATTATCATAGAGTCATATGTTTTAAATTATTGGTTTCTAGATCACGTCTCGTATTCACACCGTTTGCTTCTTTTTTTAAATCTCTTTTTATTGTTATACTAGCTTCCGCCTGCAGCTTCGCCCGCGTTGATTTCGGACTTCAAAAATGGAGGAGGTGCTCAATAGGGGACCGGCCTATGCTTGATTTTGTCCATTATTCTATATACAATGGTTAATAATATGAAAAAGAAGTACTCCTTGCGAAAACTGCATAAAAATTGGTTAAAAAATGAGCGAGTAATTCATATTTTAAATATTGTAATGTGCAGAAGTGGGCGCGATGTGGGGATATCGCTACATCTCTTTCTTTCGCACGCGTCGTAATTCCCGATGACGTCACATGTGGATATTTCGTCTCTTTTCTGTTTCTTGTTAATTACCCCTTCCACCGAAATTCATAGACTTATAACTTGTTGCTTTTTTACCGGATTTTAAAAATTCCTTCTGTGTTATAATTTATATTATGTAAATATTTGATAAAAGTAAAGAACAAAAATGAGTCCGGTACCCTATTTGTCGGGATGTTTTTTTAATGTATGGTGGTATACAGGTGGTCCGATTGTCCGGTCAGGGTCTGATGATGGGATCCTGGTGAAATCGAAGAAAGCATATAGCATGATTCAGTATTCACGCGTGATGGCTTATTATTAGCGTATTTCATGTATAACTTCGGTGTTTCTATACCGATTTCTATGATTCTTTTTTATGGAATCTTTAATAATGTTAACTTTTTTAATTAGGCATTACTGAGAGTGTTATAAACGTAAGAGTAGACAAATATAATGAGAAAGCTTCGAACTGCTAAGCTATCGGGAGTTACACGTGTTATTGTGAGTCAACCATAAAAGATAGACATATGCTGTCGTGGGATATTTTTTTACATAATTTTAAAAAGAACATTTCCGTCATACAGGATTTCTGTGTAGCTTTAACCATTAAGGTTGCACACGCGACGGAAGCTTAAAAAATGGAGTAACTTCTCCCGTTTTCCCAACATTTCCCTTCACTGCTCTGCTCCTATTAATTGTAGCGTGATGAAAAGTATACTATAACCAGCACAGGAGTAAGACAAATAATTGTACCAAGTTTCGTTAAAATCCGTCGAGTAGTTTTTGTTTCTATAACGGTTATACAGACAGACAGACAGACAGACAAAATTTTACTAATTGCATTTTTGGCATCAGTATCGATCCCTAATCACCCCCTGATAGTTATTTTGGAAATATATTTCATGTACAGAATTGACCTCTCTACAGATTTATTATAAGTATAGATAGAAGATAGATAGATAATGTATACACTAGCAGGCGACTCACACGGGAGTAAGACTTTTTAACCAATATTAGTTCCATTGCATAGTGATAAGCCAATGTTGTATCTTTTTAATAAATTATACTGATACCACAGGTTAAAGATTTTTTTTTGAGAACGGACCGGTATATTAATTTAATAATACATTTTTAGAATAACGAAACCTACGATACGCCTGGTCATGGGTTATGGAAAGCTTAGCGCCTTCATAACAGCTGCTACTTCACTGTTGCTTCTCATAGCTGTCATGTCAAAGGTAGGTGCTCCGTTGGCTTATAAGGTATCGCAGAAAAATAAGTATGTTTCAATGCTCTAAAGGTCATGACATTATGAAGGTAAGTTTGGACAAATTAAACGTTTATCGTTTGCCGATATATTATTAATTTCCCAACATTATTAGGTAAACCATTTCTGTGTATCAGGTAATGCTTGTTCGCTTGGTCTCCACTCATTCGCAGGTCTCCCTCGGTGTTACTTACTCACATTGTATTATGTGTTTGATTATATAGCAGTCTTGGTGGCGAAGGGGTGCGCGTTGGTTGGCGGCGCCGGCGTTGTTAGTGGCGGCCCTAGAGGCAGCTTCGGACGCAAGCGACGCGATGCTCGCAGCGGCATTGCGCGGCTCCGCGGAACCGGCCCAGGTCATCGTGCAAACACTAGTCGCGGGACTGCTGGTCACTATCGAGATTCTTGTTTGGTACGATATCACTACTTACATTTATCCTAGACCATTTGATATATCAGTTATAATGTATATCTGCATACTTATAACTATACCTATAGGTACCTACCTACCTACATATTTATTACTAGCTTCCGCCCGCAGCTTCGCCCGCGTGGATTTCGGACTTCAAAAATGGAGGAGGTGCTCAATTTGTCGGGATGTTTTTTTAATGTATGGTGGTATGCAGGTGGTCCGATTGTCCGGTCAGGGTCTGATGATGAGATCCTGGTGAAATCGAAGGAAGCATATAGCATGATTCAGTATTCACGCGTGATGGCTTATTATTAGCGTATTTCATGTATAACTTTGGTCTTTCTAGAACGATTTCTATGATTCTTTTTTATGGAATATTTAATAATGTTAACTTTTTTAATTAGGGATGGCTGAGAGTGTTATAAACGTAAGAGAGACAAATATAATGAGAAAGCTTCGAACTACTAAGCTATCGGGAGTTACACGTGTTATTGTGAGTCAACCATAAAAGATAGACATATGCTGTCGTGGGATATTTTTTATATAATTTTAAGGAGAACATTTCCGTCATACATGATTTCTGTGTAGCTTTAACCATTAAGGTTGCACACGCGACGGAAGCTTCAAAAATGAAGTAACTTCTCCCGTTTTCCAAACATTTCCCTTCACTGCTCTGCTCCTATTAATTGTAGCGTGATGAAAAGTATACTATAACCAGCTCAGGAGTATGAAAAATAATTGTACTAAGTTTCGTTAAAATCCGTCGAGTAGTTTTTGTTTCTATAACATTTTTGGCATCAGTATCGATCCCTAATCACCCCCTGATAGTTATTTTGGAAATATATTTCATGTACAGAATTGACCTCTACAGATTTATTATAAGTATAGATTATAAACGTAGCATAGCTAATAATAAGATTACTTACTTTTAAGATAACCCACATTTAGATATTTGCAGAATACAAACAAATAGTCACGAATATGGATTTGTAACAGCATATTCGGATGTACCTATTCGATATTCATAATTCATAGTTATTTCTTCTATTTTAATATCACCAACATACAATAAATAACCGCTAATGCACATATCGTATACGTTTCGAAAAACTCGACATCAGAAATCACCGTACTGAACGGATTTGCATAAAATTTAAATGATTGTAAAATCTTGTCTAGTAGATATACTTACCTACTAAATATTTTATTCACAATTTGATATAGTACGTATACCATTATTAAAAAGATCTAGAAAACTTTACAATTAGATATACCTATTTATGTAATTTTCCTTTCAGGTACTTTATAGCAAAATTTTTCGAATATAATCCACCGAATATTGAGGAAAGAGAAAAGGAAATTTTACCAATATCGCATCTGCCACAGAATATTATGTAATATGCAATTGTTGATTTGTACTAAATTCATTATATAAAATACCTACTTAACAATACCGTTCAGCTTTTTATCTGAAAATAATAGTGATTATATTGATGAATATACGGTCTTTATTCATAGACGTTATTTATCTAAGGACGGAGCGTTGCTGTGGTAAAAAGTCTAAGGTGGAGAGCATACTGCAGGAGGAAGAATTAAAAAAAAAAACTTTATTTATCACGTGGCGAACAAAGTTGCACTTATGATACGTCAAAACAAAGCATAAGAATAATTATTATTATTTCTAAACAACTATTAAAATTACTTATAATATAACTATGGACATTTTATATTTTATAATATAACATTGAAAGAGCAACTTTAAAATTTTTATTTAAATATTATTTATATTTTATCACACGGAATCAGGCCAAAGAGAATAATATGGAAACGCTACTGTTACAATCGGAAATTTACCTGAACCAGATTAAAAGTTCGGTTGCCTTACTGACCAACCCTCCGGGTTTATAGGCGTGAGCTTGTTAACCATATGTAGAAACTTCGGAATCTAAGCAAACATTTTACATATATGAAAAATTATATGCACCATAATATGTCCTGCGTACTCGACTGATCTTTGTCAAGATTGGCCGCCGTGGCCGAAATTCGCTTAGGAAGGGATCAATCAATCAATATAATTTGTATTGTACGCAATATGTGACCTATCGTTTAATTTGCAGCGAAAGAATGCATGCTCTTTACGGTAATTTACTTATGATAGCATTTTAGATTTAGCCCCAATTCTAAGATATGTTCGATAGGACAGTAATATTTTGTGACATCATGCATCTTCTAGTAACGTCTCTTAAGGCGATACCTCAAGGTCCATTTTCATACATTTTGTTTCACCTTTAATCTGGGTAACTAAACAAGTATTGGCAAGTAAAGAATTTAAATTCAATTTAAATTTCGTCATATTAAATTTTAAAGGTCGAAATATCCATGCATATTAATTATTTTTACGTTTTTTCTTTCCAACTGCGAGAACTAATCACTAACTAGACGTGAATTTAAATTCTTTACTTGTCAATACTTGTTTAGTTACCCAGATTAAAGGTGAAACAAAATGTATGAAAATGGACCTTAAGCTATAACCTTAAAATAATAAAACTCATGGTTCAAACTTAAAATATTTATTGCGCTTCATAAATTACAATATAAAGTTGTGACATTAGTACAATAATAATAATTATTCTATATAACCTCGTTATATTAATTAAACGACACATTTTTTTAAATATTTATTTAAGGAGCTTGGTCGTAATTCCACGACAATGTCGCTAAGGCCATGTTTAAGGCACTAATTTGGTATCAAATAATAAAACTACGATATCACAGAATAAATTTTCACTTTTCCAAAGACTAAAAATATATATCATTTTCAATAAAATAAAATTTTATTCACAATTTCAGTGATATGTTTTGTTGGATGGAAGCCAGAATATTTACTTCACTCACTAATAAATAATTATTCTACTCTAAGATTATGCAAGGAATATAACAAGCATACTTTTTGTATATATATTGCTTGGTTCTTATCTGTTACGGATTATTCCATCTAATGAAATAATGTTGAATATGATATTCAGAAATTCAACTTAATATAATATAAAAAAAAGTAAAAAATAGTATCATCTAACTAGTAATGTGATAGTTAATAGCAACTACAACATTATGCAGCCTCACTTAAGTTAAATAAAATGCATTTAAGCATATCTAATGCCACCGCAGCTACACACTATTTGCTTTTTGTTTGGATTCGCACGACTCCTGCGGTTCGTCTCTTGTGTAATCCACTCTAGCAAACGATTTTTCAGCCTCAATATAGTTTCTTGACGAACCATGCCGTCTTGGAAGAACTCTTTCAAGACCGCCTCTATACCATCATCTTCAGATGTCTCTCCCAAAGGCCGCTTGTGTTTCATATACTTGAATACAAACTCAACCACTTGCACTATTAGATCTTGGTCAGGACTCAGTAATCTGAGCCTTGCGATGTCCTGTGGCACCAACTTAGACAATACATTGAGCGCAATAGTCATTAGATTAGCGTGCACATCTTGACTCAGATTTTCCAACATTGATGCAACTTCTTCAGCACCTGAAGAAGTAACTCTAACAAGCAATGTACCCAAACGTAGTACCTCTCCGGTTGAATACCCATAAGAAAGCTTTCTGACTCCTCTTCAGTCTCCGAAGTAAATGCCCTTACAGCGGTTGTTGATGGGGTTAGTTTTGTTGGGACGCTGGGAGGCCCACCCGATGATGGTCCGATGTTATTGAAAAGTTGTGCGCGCCCCTCCTTCCCAATGCCATGTAAATCTGATGGGTTGAACTTATGTTGAGCATTCAAATTGACTTGACCATCGGCCGTCATCGAAATCCTCAGCTTATGTGTATTCACATCTTTGTTAATTTTCAAAACGTCTGCAAAAAATTGATCCTTGTTGGCAATGTTCTGAATGCCTTTAATCACTTCGGTGTTTCCTTGGATGGAACCTTGAATTCTACGCGACTCGGCACTGATTTTGTCAAATATTTTTCTGAAACAAAACAGAATCTTACTAACTATTATGAAAATAGAGATAAAATAAATTTATTGATTTAAAAATACAATGGAAAACTTGTTCCAAACATTAAAAATAACCTTACCTATGCCTGTTACTGCGAAGAGTAGTGCGATATTCATTAATGGTCTTTGCTTGGGCATCTTCGATTATGTTTTGTGCAGTTTTGTTCGACACCACAGCGTTACAGAAGAACAATGTCGCTGCAGTGAATTGGAACAATTCAAGCGAAGTTGGTTTCTCTCCATGAGTATGGTACTGTCGAAATTATAATCATTGAATTTTACGTAATATACACATATTTCACTAGTTTAGAGTAATATCAAGAGCTTTGCAATTTGCTGTGGTGTGGATGTAATGCAGTTAATAAGTGTTGATTGCGGCGCTAACACAATGAATAAACGCCACTCTTGCTGACCACATTCTGGCGTGATGTACCGGAATTACGCAGCGAACTCGAAATCCAGTGCGATTCCACACGCCTAGCGTGTTAATATTAGCGCTACGAGCATGCAGCCTACGCAATTGGTGTGCTGTATCTTCTAAAGCTTTTTTATATGCTTAGCGTGTGTTGCATTCTTATACAATGTAGATATTGTTATATGTAGATTATTATTATTGCTATTGTTATTAATTATTATTATTTTTCTTTTTTTTTCTTTTTTACGTACGCCCTAAACTGCCCCTTTCGACTATTTTTATCATCTCCACCCAATGGTTCTCTGGTAGAGATAGCCTCGAGCGATAAGACCGCCATTGTTACCACCAATGTATTCTTTTCCACCGTCTGTATGCAAATTTGTCTTCTTTTTGTTATTTTTTACATTTTGGTGTACAAAAGTTTTAAATAAATAAATAAAATATTGTTAATTTCAATACGAGCCAGTAGTTCCTGAGACAAGCGCGTTCAAACAGCCAAACGAACTCTAGCTTTATATATTATAACAATAACAATATAGATAAGATCCAAGCGTGTGGTAACGCACGATGTTGCTCGCCTAAATATGCAACTGGTGTATAGGCCACAGCAAATATATTGAAGTCACATTTGTAAATATATGAATTACTAACCTTTAGCACGACACATGCACAAGACTGTTAAGAACTCCTGCGCCACCGGTGACAAGGTTCGCGTGACGTAACACTTCCACCGAAACAGCAAGAGCTTGGCCGGTCTGTAAATTATATTATGATTATAGTTAACAATAATTAGAGGATTATTGAAACGGTATTTGGGGTAATTGCATGTAAATATGTATATTTACATCATAATTTGAAATCATTTTATGACATATTTCATAAAATAAAAAAACATACACGTAAAAAACATACAATTAGTCCCGTAACGTTCAGGCATCCTAAAGTCGATATAACGTTACAATCGTAAATTAAAAAGGCATATAGGGCAATAATTAAGTAACATCATACAAAGAGAACCTGTAGCAGCGG
>NW_023594035.1:0-17402 GCF_014839805.1 Manduca sexta
TGCAAATAGACGCGAAAGCACCCAAGTTACTTCGTCAGAGAGGTCAGACCTTAACAGGCGCATAGCAAAATGATACGCCGAGACCTTCGGAGCTTCAATACACGCCTCATTGAAGAAGCGATAGAGCGAAACCGAGGGTCTAAGGTATTTGCTCAGCAGCTTGGAAGGAGCCACCTGACGAAGTTAACGACACAAAAGGGCAAAACCGTTTCGTCACAGTCGGAGATTTTTGCCGAGATTGAGGACTTTATGGTCGATTATACGCTGCACATGCTCCTTATCCACGGCATGTCGACCATGATCCCAGAGCCACCCTGACGCGCCACTACAGCGACGATCTGCCAGAAATCGACCAAGGCGAGATCGTGTTGGCTCTGAGACAACTTAAAATGGAAAAGCCCCGGTGAGGACGGAGTTACTTCGGGCTCCTGCAGGCAGGTGGCCTTCCTGTCATACAGAAGCTACAAAAGCTGTTTAACACCGTTCTACACTGTGGGAGAACTCCAAAGGCGTGGAGTAGGAGTCTGGTGGTTCTTTTCTTTAAGAGGGGGGATAAAACCCTTCTAAAGAATTATAGGCCCATCTCACTCCTTAGCCACGTCTATAAGTTGTTCTCCAGGGTTATCACGAATCGCCTCGCTAGGAGACTCGACGAGCTTCAGCCCCCGGAGCAGGCTGGGTTTCGCGGAGGATACAGTACCATAGACCACATACACACAGTGAGGCAGATTATACAGAAATCCGAGGAGTATAATCGGCCCCTGTGTTTGGCATTTGTGGACTATGAGAAGGCCTTCGACTCTGTCGAAACCTGGGCTGTCCTGGAATCCTTACAGCGTTGTCAAGTAGATTATCGCTATGTCGAAGTGCTGAGATGTCTATATAAATCTGCCACTATGTGTGTCCAAGTACAGAACCAGCAGTCGGGACCCATTCAGCTGCGCAGAGGGGTGAGACAGGGGATGTTATTTCCCAAAACTGTTCACAAGCGCACTGGAGGATTTGTTCAAGACTGGACTGGAAAGGTATGGGCATTAACATAAATGGTGAGTACATCTCGCATTTGCGATTCGCAGACGACATAGTGATAATTGCAGAAACACTGGAGGAACTGCAACAAATGCTAAACAGCCTAGCTTCGGCCTCACAGCGAATAGGTCTAACAATGAATCTGGATAAGACAAAACTTATGATCAATGACCACCTAGACCCAAGACCTATCGTTGTCAATGGCCACCTTCTCGAAGTTGTTTCGGAATACACCTACCTTGGGCAGATTCTGCAATTAGGAAGAAAACAGCCTTGAGAGGGAGGTTAAAAGAGAATCCAGCTGGGCTGGGCCGCATTTGGCAAACTGCGTCGGGTTTTCTCGTCACTTCTACCACAATGTCTGAAAACGAAGGTTTTCAACCAGTGCGTCCTACCTGTCATGACCTACGGTGCCGAGACGTGGACGCTCACAGTACGGCTGGTCCACCAGCTCAAAGTCGCTCAGCGAGCTATGGAACGTGCTATGCTCGAGTTTCTCTGAAGGATAAACTTCGTAACGAGGTCATTCGTCAGAGAACCAATGTCACCGACATAGCACACAGGATTAGCAAACTGAAGTGGCAGTGGGCAGGGCATATCTGTCGAAGAACCGATAACCGATGGGGTAAACGAGTTCTTGAGTGGAGACCACGGCTCAGCAAACGTAGTGTAGGACGCCCTCCAGCTAGTTGGAGTGACGATCTGCGAAAGGTCGCTGGTAAGAACTGGATGCGACAGGCCGAAGACAGGGTAAAATGGCGTATATTGGAGGAGGCCTATGTCCAGCAGTGGACAAAGATATAGGCTGATGATGATGATGATGATGATGTATACTTAATTATAAAATGTAGATACTAGGTAAATATTGTAACTTTGACATTTCGGACGACCAACACCTCAGTCCCCCCGTGACTATGAAGACCAGGAATGAAAGTCTTTGAACCGTCGAGAGAAAATCATAATATAAAAACTACGATAAAATCCGAAAAATAGTTTTATTTCAATGCTTTTAATGGGTTGTCGGTAACCTTTCGTATTTGCCATACAATTTGTATATCAAGTCCCAGAAAGCCATCCTTTTCGGGAACGGTTGGATCCCAGTGCTCAAATTTAAACTAAGATTATAATAAAAAAGCGAATCTTTTGTAACCGGTTTCCATTCCAGTGGCAGTAATTCAGATGTTGTCGGTTGTGGGTCTCTGAAAATAAAAAAATAAGTTTAGCTTATATTTGAAATAAAGGATAAAGGAAGCAAGAAAAATATTTTATTAGTGACAGATACAATAAATATACAGAAGTAAAAAAAAAATAAAGTACACTCTAAAATTATAAACATAAAAGTACTAAATAATTTTATGTAAGAAGATAATATGTAATGTGATGCTGCATGCCGTGGTCGTGGCAGGTCGGTGGCCACTCAGCATAATACTGCGCTGTCGTGTATACATATATAGTTCATAAACGTATCATAATCTATATTTTTTCTATTCCCGGTTAGTCCGTTGCCAAAATACAATATGTAGGACCCTCTTTGTAGATCACTTTGAAAAACGAAGTGTTCGTGTGCAACATTTGACTGGTTCACTTTTACGTGGTTGTATATTATATTTTTGTACAAATGAATTATAATGTCTTATGATTCTATGTCTTTCTCAGTAAAAAAATCCAGTAATTCCGAAAGAACAAAAAAGGCTGCCGATGTCCTTGGTGACTGTTGGTCAGCTCTTGATAACAGTCACACACTCTGATAGTCACTGATTGTGTCCGATAATTGCTATTTTACTCGAGATACACAACAAAGTTCACGCGTACAGTACGTCGCATTAACACTTTTTTGTTGAATTATACTCGAAGGACCAAAACATAATGCGATTCAAAAGACAAAAAAATAATGTACGGTTCCTTGGTAACTCGTACAGTATTTATATGATACTTGTAATGCTGTAAATTTTATAAAACTTGCATTGTGTAAAGCCTTGATGAAATGAACTTGATGATAAACTTGATAGTTTGATGATATGAAAAGTTAGCGCGCGTGCGGCCTTTGTAGGCTGAATGTTAACTCTGCCTTTCGTGGTCAAGTATGAACTTTGCTCTTATAGCTTAAATGTACTGTGCTGTGATATGAAATTCATTTGCTTTTTATTGAAGTAATTGGGATGCACGCGTAGCGAATAAATGCTGACCTAAGGAAATGTACGGTTGCACCGTACAGGAACCATAAATTAGATTTTTAAAATTTTACCAACATAAAAATAATAAATCTCATTTTTCCAACATAATCAAAAATGAATATAACACCCTATAATAGTGAACCAATGATTTATACATATGTTACAACTTGTAAAACATTTTGATCTAAATACACACCCATACTTAACAAAGTTGGCCCACATTGTGGTTACACGATCTATCATGAGTTGGTCATTTGGTGAATGTTTGTCTTTAATAGGTACCGTGTCGAACAGATATCCTTGGTCGTCAAGATGAGCAGCTCCTTGAAATGAGTCGTTCACTCCATATATTTGTCTAATAAAGTTTCTTTCTCCAAAATACGAAAATACATAGTAGTACAACTTCTTTACGTTGTTTTTAATAAACTTTTCAATGTTTATCTTTACTGGGTAGTTATGTACCGTGTCCGAAGCGAAGTCAATTATTTTTTGTTTAACTTTATTACTCACTTCCTCGTCACCTATGTAAAAATGTTTAACCTGGTCTTCTATTCTTTCAAACCGTTCCTCGCCAAAGTCAAATAAAGCGTCCAATATATTTTTGATTATATTTTTGTTTGCTTTATCGAAATCTATTGACGCGTAATGATGCAGTAGTTCATTGTTCGATTGTGCTATTAACATGGGCATCTTTCTGATACTTGGTATATCAGTGATATGTGCCATGTGCCTTGTAATAAAATTTTCGACATTATCGAATTCTTTCTCTATACATACTTTATAACGTATATTCAGTTTACTCGATGCTTTTATAACTGCTAAGGGATCTTGAATAGTTAAGAATTTAATTGCCTCACTCGTATTGTCTGTTTTGAGTCCAAGTTCCTCAGCTATTCTGTGGGGTACAGTGACGTTTGAATTTGTCATTATTAGTGGGTACGCCCTTGTACCGCTTTGGAGGATGATTTGTTGAAACAGCGGATACTTTGTGCGCATGAAATGTAAAGTTGCATGTAATCCGCCAGCGCTAGCGCCAGCTAATGTTATTCTTTGCGGATCTCCACCAAACGCGTCTATATTTTCACTTATCCACTTGAGCGCTAAAAGTTGATCTTTGGGACCTTGATTACCCGGTATTTCTGGCGTATTAAGACACATAAATCCATACGGACCTAAACGAAAACTTATTATTATGAGTATTATATCTTGTTTCATTAAAAATGTGGGTCCAAAAATATGTCTTCCTGGAAAACCAACCTCATTACGTCCGCCCGGGATATAGATTAGTACGGGCAGAGGATTTTGTACTGACGCCACGTTTGGTACGTAGATGTTTAAATAAAGGCAATCCAGCGATCCAGTTAGTGTGTGGTTGTAATCTTCTATTTGCGGGCACATCACGCTATCGTCGTTGGCGTCGAACACTCCTTCAAATTTAGGGAATGGAATGGACCGCTGCAAAATGAATTTTTATGACGAGCATTATTATTTTGAAAGTAGAAGGTCAATAGTAACAAAGTAATCAAACTATCAAATATATGTATAGCTGTTGGTACAAGAGATAGATATTTTAGGCAATGTCGTTAACCTCAGTGTTTCCACTTTGCCTTCTTATGACGAAAGTGTGTGTTTTCTGTGGGAAAGGTTTAATCCACTGCGATCGATTATTATACACACTGATTTGGCATCATATTTTTAAACAGAAATGTCTTTCATATAAAATTTTATAATATTGTACTTACACCAAAAGGGTTTTCATTGTCCACCGTCGCATAAGGCACGCCCAAATACATAGAATAGTCATCATTACCAGCTTTTAAACCTCTTATATTACCCAACTTAGTTCTTATGACAGGATCGACTGAATTCCACTTTATAACACTATTTATAACTAACCCAATTAGTGTTCCAGACAATACCACTGCTGCCAGCAAAAGGTAAAAATATTTTCTCATGCACGTCATGATTATCCGAAGTTAATTTCGAAATAGTACTTCAGTTTTGTTTGTCACCTGGACTTTGTGACGAATGCCACTTGTATAAATAAAATAGGTACTGGTGTACACTTTATACAGTAATTGTATCGAGAGAAGTGTAACGAATTGACACAATACTAGTCTAGTTTGCAACACCCTTGTCATATGATTTCACAGGTGCTTTCCAAGAAGAACCTAGTACATGAAAATATATTTTATTATTTTCCTTTAAGAACCTAGTACATGAAAATATATTTTATTATCATGTAACAAATGAATTCATACCGAATTACAAAAATATTTTTTAACTGTGCTTCTTTGTGGTTTTCGTCTGAGTGATTAAACAGTAAAGGTGCAGGTAGTGATTATATATATGATATGTGTTAATATATCCAGATTTGAACTTTGAGTCGTTATAGTCAGCGCAATCACTGGGCTTTAGACATAACTACTTATTTCCCCAGAATGATGGCGCAGAGCAAATCCAATCTTTTATTTTATATAAGAGTAACAAAAGTTGTATTTACAAAATCGGTACAATGCAGAAAATCTTGTAACTTGTGGACCCAACCCCAAATTAAAGTGGTATAAGGCTATAAGGACAGAAAAAATAAAGTTACCTTACATATTTTATTTAAAATAATTTGTAAGGTCAGAGAGCCCTATTCCGTTTATAGGGGCGAATCAAAGGGCAGTTTTAGTAGCCGTATAGATGAAGTAAGAAAATTTTTGACTCTCTTACTTCTACCTTCGAATAGAAAGCTTGTAATTGCAAAAAGACGGATATGTCCCCGTCGATGGATATGCACCTGTAGACGAACATGCCCCCGTGGACGGAAATGCCCCCGAAGACGGCATAGGGGCCTCTGACCTTAACCTTGGATAAGTCTACGCGGTAATTGTTATCTGCCATATTTGTAAAATAAATTCCAAAAAGGTATTAACTCCTTTGATGCCCACGACTTTAAACTCATATTTGTATCTATGTCCAGAAAGTTCTGCTTCTCTTTCGTGTAAGGGAGCCATTTTACTGGCAACAGATCCGTCGTGACAGGAGTTGGATTTCTGTAATTGAATAATTCTAATGTAACACATATAAAATGATTATGTTTAAAATTTAATACGATTTCAATTGACGCAGGATGCAACTCCTATAAAAGTATTTTATTACCTTTATATCTACTAGTCGATATTTATAACTTTTAACGCCCATAGTTTATTGTTTGGGGTCATTATTGAACTATATTGTTGTGTTTCACTTAAGTTTCATTTTTTAGAATATTTAAAATTACCTAAGTACTTGGTGGTAACAATAAAACTTACCCATATTTCACAAAATTAGCCCACAATGTAGTCATGCGGTCGATAATCAATCTGTCACCTTGAGACGGTTCTACCATATAAAATAAATCAAATAAATAAGAAATTTCGTCTGCGTGTGTGGCACCTTCGTTCAATGTAAGGTTTAATTTGTTTGTCAAAAAATTCCTTTGCCCTTCATACGAGAACATGTAATTAAAAACATTTCTGGCTCCACCCCTCAAGTATTTTAACATATTTAATTTTGAAATGCGTAAATATGTCATTTTTCCCACATATTGGCTCAATTTATTTCTGATTTTCCTATTATACATTCCGTTCATTTTAGATAAACCGTGAATTATTTTTGCAATTTCATAAGTGTCGATCGCTGTTAACGGTGAATATTTAGATGAACGCAATATTTGATCTAAGTCTCTGGAAATTTCTGGAATATCGAGTCCGTAGACGTGAATCAATTCATTTTCAGTGTTTCCTATCATAAAGGATACATTTTTCGCTCCAGGCACTTTTATGTTCCAGTCAGAGTTTGACATTGATTTAAATGCGTTATTAAACGTCTTTTCTATGCAATCGCTGTATACAATAGATACTTTAAGCGATGCTTCTATTACTAAACTTGAATTCACAGAAGAAAGAAATGTTATCGCTTGTCGGACGTCATTAGTGTTAGTGCCCAAGTGTCGTGCCATTTTTAACACACTTTTTTCGTGTAACCGTTGTAATTTTGCATACGGAGATAAAGAACCTTCACTTTGTAGTATAACTTTATCGAATAATTTTTCGTTTTCATTCATTGAATGCAGAAGCAGATCAACGCTAATTGCTCCAAAACTGTGACCGTCTAAAGTGATTTTATTTCGATCGCCTCCAAATTCTTCAATGTAGTTATAGACCCATCTTAATGCGTTCTTTTGATCCTTGTATCCTTGGTTTCCAGGAACTTCCGGTATGTCAAGGCACAAGAAGCCGTAAGGACCAAGACGATAATTAAACACAACTATAATTATATCATGCCTCACTAGATACTTCGGCCCGTACATATATCTGCCATTGAACCCCACTATATAATTTCCTCCATAAACATAAAGTAGCACTGGCAGCTTATTTGTAGAGTTTGCTGTTTTAGGCACGTATATGTTTAAAGTTAGACAATTGATAGTTCCTTGAATTGTTTGGTTAAATTCTTCTCTTTGTGGACACATTATGCTATCGTCGTTGGCTTCAAATATTGTATCGAACGGTGGATGCGGGAGAGATTCCTGAAATTTAATAATACACATTAGATATAACTAATGAGAATTTTACTTTATAAAATATGTACTTACACCAAAGAGATTCGATTCATTAATCTTCGCATAAGGAATGCCTAGAAACATATAATAATCTCCATCGTCAGCTTCCAGGCCTTGTATTAACCCCAGCCTCGTTTTTAATAACGGTTTTTCGCCAGTTACAATATTTGGCAGTAAAAGAGCACCTATTAGAACGCAAGCACAATTCACTCCAATCATATTTTAAATACTTTTCACGCTATTCTCTGTTGTGTGTCGTAAATGTAATTAAACAATTACGTTTAACTGAACAGTTCACATACATTATTAATCGGCAGCTGCAATTAGCCTGGGCTAAGTCGATTTTTGGCTAATTTCTTTTAGAAAACAAAATTATTATTTCTTTATCTTTTATAAACTTACAAAATCTTTTTTTTTTTTTTGCTATAAATTTTATCTTATTTTTCACTTTAAACGTCTCTCTTGTAAAGTTGACATTTTGAAGTTAGCGTAGTGTTAATTGCAGCTGTCGATTTAATGGTTGACCTCGAAATCGTTTATTTTGTCAACAGTAAATATAAAGCGAAACTGAGTTTGGTAAAGCGGGTCTGCTATCAGCTATAGTTATTTCATTTTATTTGAAGTCTAGAAATAATCAACTTCTGTATACCCATAATATCTCCTTTAAGTATATCTTGTACCACTCTAATGTAGGGCGCAAAATATAATTACAAGCATTTCGCAAAAAAAATGGTTTAGTTTTTGAGAGCCGCATAATCCCTACAGGAAATATTGGCCGTATTGACAATAGGCATAGTTGGGTTCACACTTCGACACATAATACTTTCCCATGCTCAATAAAAAACATAATATCCACAGCACCCAAGTCAGATACAACTCCTACATCGTCTTCTTTACCTGAGCTAACATATTTTATATTTCTTATTAATTAGTAACAATGATGTGTGAACATAGTTATAACTACAATCCAGAAAAACTCAACATGTATTTGAGAATATACTGATTGTAATCTGTTATGATGTCCACATAAATATAATTTTTTATTATTTGCAGATCGACGATCAAATCTGCCTACTGATCAATAGTTGGTGCGAGCTGCTGGTGCTGTCGTGCTGTTATCGGGGAGTCAGTACTCCTGGGGAAGTAAGGGTGGGCGGTGAGAGAGGGATCACGCTACATCAGAGCGCTAAGTAAGATATACTTGACATTATTTGTTATACCTATCACAAAGTGTTAATTTCTCCATAGCCTGTTTTGAAGAATACTACTACATTTATGGATTGTAATGCGACTGTATTTGAATTATGAAAGCTTTGTTTCTTTCTGGAATATGGACGATTGAAAATATACTTATTTCTTTATAATTATATTAGTGTTATTTGTTTGTAGGTTGGGTCTAACGCCGTGTATAGAACGCATGTTGAGTTTCACAGACCATTTGAGGAGATTACGAGTGGATCGCTACGAATACGTCGCTTTGAAGGTCATCGTATTGCTCACATCAGGTAACTAGTTTAATAAATTGAAACATTTTTTTTTATAACTGATTTAACTAGTGAATACTTTTTGATCACGTTCATGGCTGAGCACGCTTATATCTTAAATAAGATCACAATTATTTACATATATTACTTATGACAGCAATTAAGTAACTTTACTAACTTAACTTTAAGAACTTCTCAGATACGAAGGTTTCCTTTCGATGTTTTTCTTCACCGTTAAAGCAAGCGATAATTAACAAAGAATGCACATATAATTTAAGAAACGTCAAAGGTGTGTGCCCTTGGGATTTGAACCTGCGGACATTTGTCTCGGCAGTACGTTCCACAACCAACTAGACTATCGTTCCTTTTTAGTAGGTACTACAGGAATTTTTGAACCGCACCTGGAGAGAAAGTACTCTAATTACTGGACTTAACGAGTTTTTAAGTAACGTGACGTCAATATGTATTAACGTAAGTCAATACTTAGTGTAGCAACTTGGACAATATTACGTTTTCGATATCGGTATGATCAATCGCCGAAAGTGAATTTTTTTAGATGAATTCAATGCAAAATGACATATCGTAAAATATGTATTTTACAAATCTGATGAACATAAAGTTTGTTCGACATGGTCACAGATTGCTTATATCGATCGGCTTATTCTTGGCATTGATCCTAATTTAGCGATTGAGATCTTTTATAAAAGTGAGCCGTTAATATCATAAAAGCCAAAAATGTATTCAACAATATTAAGTTATTAGAAGGAAACAGCCCCTTAGAATGTCCAAAAAAACCCGACTCATACATCGATGTCATTTAGGTAATTTTCGATGTTTGTGATTGATCGAGAGACCAATTTGTCAGTCACGTGTAAATCTCTCAACCAATCACATTAAAACGACACGGAGTCGAGTTGTTTTGGCACATTGCGAGCACACTGAGCTATTGTACGTGTGTGCGGCAGACGCGCCGGAGCTGCGCGAGGCGGAGAAGGTGCGCGCGTCGCAGGAGAAGGCGCTGGCGGCGCTGCAGGCCTACATCGCCGCGCACTCGCCCGCCACGCCCGCCAAGTTCGGCGAGCTGCTGCTGCGCATACCCGAGCTGCAGCGCACCTGCCAGGTACGCACACCACACCATACACAACACACCATACACCACACACAACACACCATACACCACACACCATACACAACACACCATACACAACACACCATACAAAACACACCATACACCACACACAACACCACACATACACGCTTATATTGACAGCCTTTTTCACTTGTTCGATTGTGTTATATTTTTCTATAATTTATATTGAACATAAAATTTATTGTTACTGGATATTTTCATCATTATAACCATTTTATGTATAACTCGGATAACGCATTAATGACTGTTCTATATATTTTGTATTTATGGGCGGTGGGAATATCTTGTCATGATCCAAACGTTATTGTATTTGTTCTAAACAATCGCAGTCAAAGTTGACGCTATTAAAAATGAGAATAACTTAAACACCCTATCTTAATTTCTATTTTAATGAGAACATTTTCTTTTCACAGTTTTTTATGCAAGTGGGAAAGGAAATGCTCAACCCTGCAAACAAAGGCAAAGATGGAGACGGGCCGAGCTTCAATCTTCTCATGGAACTGTTGAGAGGAGATCATTAAACCTTGAAAAATAGAGTAGTGCGAAGAATAACTTTTTGTCACAAAGACAAGTTAATTGGACTGGTATCTGATATCCGCTTTACGTGATTGGAAATTAAGAATTCGAAGGACCAAAATATTAATATGCTATAAGGTGTCTTATGCTGCAAAGAATAAAGAACAATTTCTTTCTCTAGGCTTTTAAGCAAATCGATTGCTATAACATAAATAGTAATAAACTGTTTTGGTCCGAATGTCTTCGTGTAAATTTCTATATAAATTACAAATCACTTTTTTTAATGTACAATACATACAAATTTAATTTTGTAGTCATCTCTTACGATAACAAATGAATGCTCAAAATTACAATTAGTAATGTCTACAATGATAAGATTTTTCGTTGTAAGCATGTTAGTGTTATTCACAAGAATATTCTGAAACTCCCGTACATATTTTCCGTAGTCTAATTAGAATCACTTATGCCATGGCTTTTAACCTAACAAATGTTTGTTTTATACAATAGAACCATGTGACTAAACCAATCTCTCTTTATTGATAAACAAAGTTTACAGTGTGTTATTGAGCTATCGATTTTAAATAAACAACGTGCAATGGAAATATGGACTTGTAATTAATAGAAAAATATTGAAGTAATATTTATTATATATTGCCAATTTCTCATACATTATTATTAGTATATTTTGCATATTTTAATTATCAAAATATTTTCAAATTCCTATTGATACTTCCTATAAAGTTTGCCAATTCTGTATATACTGTGTGCATTTATCTTTGTACTTATAAATCTTTGTATTTTTATTTAAGCAATAATTCATTTATAATAAAATCGTTATAAATATTTCATTTTATGAACAGCCTAGTATTTTTATAAGTTTGTTTTACTGAATAAATATTTCTGCAATTATAAGAAGCAAAGTTAACAATTCACCGATTTTAAAAATCGATTTTGCTCTCTAATCGATAAAACTAACTATAAAAAGTACATCGACATTCATTACCCGAGTTGCCACATTTGTATTAGTGCAACGATTTACTGCCACATGCGTTTATATTGTAGGTACATATATATATTTGTAACAATTTTAGAAATGTATACATGAAGTCATGAAAGTGGCGTATTCCAAAAGCATGTTTTACAATCATAATGCCTTCACAATAATGATGTATAGACAGTTTCTGTAGAAGACAAAAATATAGACATTAAAAACGAAAAATATTGTTATCGATTAGTTCATAAAACGATTGCTAACCTATTCACAGAACATAAACAATCGATGAGATGTAAACAGACTATTAATTATTCTAAACCTGAAGAATTATCGAGGTTTACTAATCGCAAAGATTATTATAAACCTTACGCCTTTAATTCTTATGATCGATAATCCAATAAGTATCGATTAATACAATATTTTTGATATAAAATCGATCATTATTTTGTAAACTTTAATATAATTTATTATAAATATTAGGATTTTCTATGTGGGCCACATTTATAATCATTGCCATTTCGTGTAAGTTACTTAACATTGTAATGTATATGTTGTTAATATTTGTGCAGCTTAGTGTAGTTAAGTATAACAGAGGGTGAAACCTTCGAAATTTATTTTTGTCATAAACAGTTTTATGAAAAACTATTGTATGCGTTTTGTAAATCACTTTTCTTCTTGCATTCATGATTATCATTTATTTAGTGTTGATGAAAAACAAATATTATTAATTTATAAATTGTTGACTTTTCATTACTTATTTTGTAAAACCACAAAATATTATTGAAATACTAAACATTTGCATAGATTTGAGTAATATTTGTATTTCACCAACAATTATTTCATATTCTCATTACTTTATCAAGAAGCAATACTTAGCATAAAGAAACGATATATTGGAATACTTAATTATATTTTGATACGCTTTTTCTTTATGCTACGAATTAGCACAAATTATTGTAATTAAGCTGTTCATCAGCTTCGAGAACCAGTAACTCACTGCCGTTTTATAAGAAATTGCTATGAGCAAGATAGTATCTTTGTTGCAATACTTATTATTTTATAATAAAGAAAAATATTCTCATTTAAGTAAATTGTAGTTTTAGAGTAATTTAACATATTGTAATAAATTGCCTTATCATGTCGGTAAGCGTCAACAAGACTGCTTGTTTCAATAAAGCGTTGTAGCAACTGATAAAAACCGTAAGTTATTGGTGTGAAAATAGAAGCCTTATACGTTTTATGCTATTGATATACTACAAAACAATTTTGTTGCTCACTCTTAAAATACAACGCATCATTATAAATAAAATATGAATGGTAAGCCATGTCTTCAGACGCCATTTAATAACGCGTGCAAACGCATTGGTTGCAAACCAATAATGGTTGCATTCTTATTTTTTTATATTATTATTTGACACGTAAACTGAAAAATATTCTAAACGAGAACTAAGTATTAGTATGTCTGTTGCTATAACATACTATGTCGGAAAATCACGTAGGTATGCGCAGCATATCGTCTTACTTAAATATGACACTTCTAAAAATTGCTCGAGTAAGTACATGTTTTTTTAGAGCATTTATGTTCTTGGCATATATATTAATATGAACCATTGCGTTTGTACCGCGTACCGCCATATTATATCACTGGCACAAGTACTTCAAGTTAAGTTGTAATGTCGGAGCTCATTTAAGTTAATTATACGAATGTTTATAAAACGATGTGCCACGCAATTTGTATAAATTTGTAATTGAGATTTTTTTCGTATGTGATTGATTCTATTTCGCGTATAAATTGCCAATAACATATTATACTTAGCTGTATGTATATCCGATAGATTAGACTACTGAACTGATAATTTAAGCTGTTAGATGTAAGAGTATATTTTTATATTCAGCATAATGGCCGGTGTGTAATGGAGATGGGGTGGTTGAGATGTCCGAATAATTTTTATATTAAAAATTAGAAGGAACGTAAGAATGGTATGACGTCCACGATTTTTTGTACTTTTTACGTATTTGTTATTATATTATAAATAAGTATTATAGTGATATTGTATTCTACTTTATTTTTAGGATTATGAAAAGATTTTTTTATATATAGAGCAAAAAAATAAATTCAATTTTGATTTACAATTTACAGTTTTATTTTTACTACCGGCGACAATTTCTCCTAAAACAATTAATCAATAATAGTAAGCCTTATAAAAAATACAATTTTCTATTGAATCGTTCACGTAAATGATCAGAACAATGACCTCATTAAGATTGACCTTAATAAATAGAGATAAATATTGGAATGCCGGAAGATTCGTTTATATTATCCATCAAAGGATTATTATAAAACATTCAGGTATTTCATGTTTTAAGACATTATCGTTTCGTTTTAGCATTGACCTACTGAAGGTACTTACTTTTGATTAATTAAAGTACTATTCATATTCCCTACTAGCTTTTGTTCGCGGCTCCACCCGTGTGTGTTTTCCCAGATAGGAAGTAAACCTATATCCTTCCTCAGGGTATTAAAATATATCCATGCCAAATTTCATCAAAATCCGTTGAAAAAATTTTGAGCTTATCGCGTTCAGACAGGCAGAAAGTAGCGGCGGGAAACTTTGTTATATAATATATTTTTACATTTTTTAAGAGGAACAATTCTGACATACTCATATACTTACTCATTTTTTTGTTGTGTTGTTATTGTCAGGTGAAAATTCTTATGAAAGAAAAAAAATCAAAAAATTGCGCGTAAAATTTGAAAAAACTCAACGAAAATATTAATTATATATAACTGTCAATTGTTTGAAATAACTGTCAGCGATTGACAGAATGCGCGCCGCAAATTCATAGTTAGACGGAACAACTTCTGTCGGGTCAGCTAGTTATTGTATAATTTTAACCGTTTACGTAGCGTAATGAAATAATTTATTTGAACCTGTAAAATAGTATACATTATTTAGATTCCGTCAATATTAATTCTACCACCAGTTCAGAAAACAGTTCTTACCAGAGATGAACAGCAAAGAAACTCTGTGTCGCTCTTTTCAAAATCAGTTTAAGGTATAAACTACAGTACATGATACACAGAAAAGTGAAAAAATTACAATTGCTTTCTTATATTGCTGTTTAGAGCAGTTCATTTATATACTCGTAATTCCGTACGCAACGGAATCTTTCAAAATTAATAAACTTTCCCCGTTTCTGCAACATATTTCAACGATGCTCCGCTCCTATTAGTCATAGCGTTATGTTATATAGCCTATAGCCCTCCTTGAGGGCTATCTAACACTAAAAGAATGTATCAATTCGATCCGGTGGTAATTTTTGAGATTAGCGCGTTCAAACAAACAAACAAACTTTTCACATTTAGTACATTTGGATCAATCATTAAAACAAGTTCCTGTTTTTCAAGATATGAAAACGATAAAAGAAGGAATATAAAAGTGTTTTCGAACAATAATTATATATTGTATATGTTCGAATAAATTTCAACATGTACGTACTGATTATATTATTTGGTGTGGCTTTAGCTAGAACTCCAGCAGTGAGGCAAGAGGCTGAAATATACAAGGACTTTCTGGATAATACGCGAACAGGTAACAATGCTTTAAAAAAATTAAAAATATTTTAGAGTGTTATCAGCAATCCTATAAAACCATCAGTTATTACTGGTGGTTAAATCTATATATATAAAATTGAATCCCTATTTTCCTTGGTCACGCCATCACGCGTGATGGGCTGGACTGATTTCACTATTTTTTGTTGTTGTGTTTGTTATTGTCAGGGGAAGGTACTTATGAAACAAAAAATTCGAAAAATTGCGCGGAAAATTAAAAAATTTAAGAAAACTTGACGAAAATATTTATTTTATATCACTGTCAATTGTTTGAAATAACTGTCAGCGATTGACAGAATGCGCGCTACAAATTCATAATTAAGACGGGACAACGTCTGTCCGGTTAACTAGTAAAATGTATTTACGCTTCATAAATTTTATTTTTCTGCTTTCTACTGTAATCTTTCTACTTTAATCATGCCAAATCTCACTCTCCTCGATGCGCAATATGCTTAAAATGGTATAATTATTCCCTTTATTAATAAAAAGATTATGTTTATTAAATATAGTGGATTTTCGTAATCTGTTGTGAAAATATTTTCAAGGTGTGATTAACACCATTTCTACATAGTGTCATAGTGTACATTAATATGAGCGGAATAATTTTGAAAAGGCAAATATTTCACATTTGTGGAAGTTGGCTAGTGAATAAAGAACACACGCTTTTGATACACGTAAATATGTATTACTTGATCAATAATCTTGAGTCCAACCACTCTGGTTGTTTATAAAAAGTGTACGTTTGCAACACTACTGTTATAATTATTATGTGCGTACGCGCATAGTCCGAGTCTCATGCGTACGAGCCACGAGGGTTGAGGCTAAATAGGATTGTATAACCCACGCTGCGCGAACGGTACAAACTAATATTCGATCCTTATAAAAATTTGTTTCAATAGCATCTAGCTAAGTAAACACAACAAAAAAATAGTGAAATCGGTCCAGCCGTTCACGCGTGATGGCGTGACTAAGGAAAATAGGGATTCATATTTATATATAAAGATTACAGTGGCGAAGGAATTTTTTTCAAAAGTTAACCCGAGAAAAAAGATTGCGTCAGCTAACATATCGCAACCAATTTAACAGAAAACAAAACTAACCCCCTTATTCATAGACATTATTTATCTAAACCCTATCTTTGCTGTGATAACAAGTTTGTTTCTCAGTGCTGACGGCATGGCAGCCTTCGCAGTGCGTAGACATAGAGCCGTTGTGATTGGCTAATATTGAGATACAACTTTAATCTAGTTGGCTGTCAGATAAACAAAGCTAAACAAACAGCAAGCAGTCAGATAAACAAAGCTGAGAAACAGACTTGTTATCAAAGCAATGCTCCATCCTTAGATAAATAACGTCTATGAATAAGGGAGTAAGACTAACGTAAATAGACTTAAAAAGCCGGTGGGAATTGACTTGTATGGACGCTTCGCCACTGATAGATTAATATCCATAATTCAGATAATATTGTCGATTATAGATGCGCTATAATCTTGTGCAAATGTAATACACTTACCTATAAATTAAAATACCTAATTTTGGGTTCGTAGAACATGGCATTACCCTTGAACAACGAATGGCTGCTAGCCCGAAAGCAAAAATTTGGGAGAACAGTGGCAGATACGAAGGAGACATTCTACTAGACGATGTGCTAGCTGACGGCCTGCTTCAGTCACATTTAACGAGAAAAGCATACATATGGCCTGATACTAAATGGCCTGAAAATACTGTTGTATATGAATTTGCTGCTGAATTTGGTAGGTTAAATATTTATAATTTTAAGAGTAGCTGTTTAAACAGTTGTTATATTTTAAAGGCATTGTTATCTTTACGAATATAAGAGCTTTAAACCTA
>NW_023594036.1:0-17394 GCF_014839805.1 Manduca sexta
ACATACACTTTAGAAAAGAATCCACACTGATCGCACTGCGACTTCTACATTAAATAGTTAAGTAAGTACCAAATTGTGCCAACAAACATGTAATTTCAGCTTACGAGAAGAATGCCTTACAGTAATTGATTAGGTAAAAGGTATGCAAAATCTTAAATACTAGACTTATATGAAAGTCGGTACTGCAAACATCATCTTTTTATAAAATGACAGTTTTCAATGAACGATCCCAATCCCGATCTTCAATCCGATTCCGACACGGAACCAATCAAATAATTCATTTGAAAGCATGTCAAAAAACTTCGTTCTGATTAGACAAAATCGATTGGGATCGTTTATTGAAAATAGCGGTAAGTAGTCAAGATATATTCGATATTTTTAACTTGTTAACGGTACTATGTTTAAACTAGAAAAGTTATTTAAGCTTTTAAGAAAATTAGTCAAGCTTGTCTCATTATTCAAAGCTATAAAAAGTTATGGATTAAAGACCTAATCTTGTAATGTTATAAGAATATCCAACAACATAATACGATGAACGCCTAGAGATCAACATTCTATGAAAACGAATAAAACAATGCATTATCAACCTTGCAGACATGACTCTGACTGACGTATCTATTATAAAATGTACGGAACGTGTTCGAAAATCCCATAGTAAACTTGCATGAGCTTTTATAGCCAACGCCCATAAAGCTTAGGTAAACTTTCCTAACAAAACAAAGTTCGCCCGTCCGCGACCCGCGCCTGGCACTGGGGGCGGCTGGCGGCCGCCACACCATTATCGACGTTGGCTTTACTGCAAATGCAAGTAAGTATATACCATTCTCGAATGTTTCGTGCTTTTCAGCGGAAAGTATGTTAATAATTTATGTTTTCCTGGTATTTAATACGTAACGCAACGTAAATAATTCGAGTGAAAAAATAAGTGTAAATGAGGTTTTGCTTCAGGTAGATAATGAAGTATTTAATAGTTATACTAATTATAAGTTTTAAAGTAGGAACTCACTATAGACAATTACATTCCTGCAAACTTTTGCTAATATTATTGACTTGACAATTCACTATTACTATTAATTACATTACTGCGTATATAGAGAACAAAAATATTTTTCACAAGTTCACAATATGTACTTCTCAATAAAGGTATTTTTATTATGTAGTAAAGTAAACATAAAATGATTGTAAAATCTTTTGTGGTAAAACAATGTAAATGGTTGGATGGCGTGTTCTTGAAGCAATTTAAATTTATGAGTTCACGCGAACTGAACGAAAAATCTACGTTTTCAAACATCTAAAATATACTTAAATGAATATATAAGCCTCACAGATACGTCATTCGTATGATACTTAAAACGACGTTTCATCGTCATTTCGGTGACTGGTGGTCTATCATCAAATGTCATTGAAATTATAGTTTTCGGTGAATCCTGCTAGAGACTACTGTTTTATCTGTAGTGTTAATAGGATGTCACCATATGAAATTCAGTAAGACTTATCAACCCATACAAATCAGATTTGTAAATTAGCAAATTACCCAAACATTAACTGAAATGAAGTTGACTAGAACGTCGGGAGGAATTTTTGATATGAAACGCGTTAAAATCCGAAAACAATTTTTTAAAACGATGTAATCACACTTCATTTTTCCACCCTCAGGTCATCCATTGCGTGAGAAATTTGCTGCGTTTATTTGCATTTTCCAGTTCATATCTATAATTACAAACTAACGTTAAAGCTTGGAAATAACTATTTTTATGTTTTAACCAAACTACACTTAATAATGCTTACGTGTTTACCTTCAAAGGCTTGGCAATTTGAGTATAGAGTTTCGTGACTTATCCCCATTAGGGTTATCACCCTCTCTCCTTCCACCCCAATTTTACACCCCATATATTCCCTATCTACCCCTTGGCATTTGGGTCGACCGTACCACGCCTCGCTGGGTATGCCAACATAATTTTAATGTTACGTAAGCTGATTGTGTGGAAAAAACACTTTTCATATTTTGTTATTATGTGATTTTGTGGAAGGATTTGACAACCCCCTTTGAAGTACGGCAATCACGTATTTAGCGTGCATGTTTAGCGAAGAGAAACGTCTGGATTAAAAAAAAAACTGATTTCAGGTGTCGGAACTTTTCTTTCGGAAAGTTTGTGTAAATGTATCATTGAACGTAAGTTAAATTATCTATACTGATTTTTGTAATACTCATCTCCTAATCTTCATATTTGGGCACAATAAATGTGATAAAGAATGCTGAGAGTTTTAGGAAATCCAAAAGCCGTTAGAGCGAAAGTGCGTACTTAGATTTTAAATCGTCCTGGACTGTACTTCGATATCCTATATCAGACTACGTGAGAAATAACCATCTATTTCGTGCCACTTAACTATGTTTATATTTTCCATTCGAGTTACCTGGGGGAAGAGCGCAAAACGGTAGCATCCGTCCGTAACTCGTTCGGTTAATGTTGAGTTACATAAATTATACTGATTTTGCGGACTGCCCATCCTGCGATTTACCCTGATGTACTGTTAGTTGACGCCAGAAGTACTTATTCACTGTAGGTCAAATCCAGCAATTTTGTCAAGCCGTGTGCTTAGAATTTTCCCACCTTAGGTCTTAAATTTATTTAAAAAGTAATACCTACTTAGGATAATGAAATTATCGAATTATCAACAATTTTGAAATAGGGCATAAGTATTAATTTAAAAAGTAGTACGTACTTATGTCAATCAAATTATCGGAAGTTGTAAATTGAGCGTAGGTTTTCACTACAAAACAATGGACAAAGAGTCTTTGTATTGGCGCCACGGCGTCCAATTTCACAATTTTTAGCACTTATCTGGGTTAGGGTGTGGTGGAAATGAGATAGCGTTTTTTTATACTAATGCAAAAAGGAGACGGAAAGAAACTATTAGTTTATGTTGAATGTGTTAACGGTGTTAATTGGTTGTGCTTATAATATTTTCCGCGCAACATCGCCTAAATAAGTTTTTATCGGTTGCCTCAAGGTTCTGTACATTTCTAAAGCCAAACTATACTAGACTGCAGGACGAAAGACGATCGATTTACAATCATTTACTCTCTACAATTTCAAAATTTCTCTCCTAATTTCAGCGGCCGAATGTAAAAAAGATCATTGTAGGTCTATGAAGAATGATCCTAAGAACACATTATATTGTGTTGACAGTCCATAGAACAAATAAAGAACGCTAGTACATGTATTATGAATGTACGGAATGACGGTATCTAAATAGTTCAATTAGGAAAAGAAGAAAATCCGCTTTATGTTTTGTCATCAGGGGCTGCCATGTCTATTCTAAAACCCGTTCCAACAGTCATTAGCTTCAGCAGCTGTTCATAGACTTTTCTGTATATTTTAACGGAAATTGTGTATTTCAAACGTCAACAGACAAATTTAAATGAAGTAGTCTCCGAGTGTATTATAGGCGTACTGCTGTTCGCGCGCCGCCCCCCGCTGATTGGCTGTTAGGTGACAGCTAGAGAAGTGCACGATACACTATCGATGAAAATGCTTATCAACGTAATTTTTAATAAATTGTTACATCATATCAAATTTCTATGCGATTTTTGTTAGTGTATTAAATTGGTCATCAGTTATTGGACTATTTATCAATTTATTCTCGTTATTCCAATATTTTAATTCTGATATTAAAAGATTTAATAATAAATTTAGAAGACATATCTTGAATGTTTTTGTAGTTGACAGTTAGCAGAAAAAGCCTCATACATTATTAGAGTTATCTTGTATATTTAAGAGCTTAGCACGGACCATAATATAATGTAGGTAACACTGAAAATCACCACTTGTTATTGAAAATGTTATGTATCAAATAAAGTATTTAAAAAATAACCTAAGCATCATATAATACTATAAATTCCTTTCAAAAAACCTGTTATAGGCAATCGTAAGCCGATCGATGTTATATATTTTATCCAACTCATCACCGTGATTTGCCTAGACAAAAAATACTATCTGAAATAAACTCGATAAATTGAACGAAGCATGTAATCTCATCACTGAGCGGGTAACAGGTAAATTATCAGGAGCCCTTACTCAGTGCCGCGTAATGACAGGAGCCGCGCAGCCTGCTAGCATGCAAGGACGTGCGAAATTATCCACCACACACGACCGTTAAGATCCACCAGCAAAAGTACCAACATATTGGGTAAAAATTATGGTAAAAGCATGGACCACATTTACGAAAATTTTAAAAAGAAATTGTCATTTTCGTAAAATATAATTAATTCCAAAAAAGAATTATTTTACGTAAAACTCTTATCCTGCGTGAACAATAATAAAGTAACTATATGAATTTGAATAACCTCGACTAGTTTAAAATTAGGTTACGGTATTGATGTAGGTAAATAATAAATTTATGATGTAATTAAATTTGATAGGTTTAGAAACGAAATAAAATAGTTTTCAAACAAAATATCTATTATGAAGCGTTACAAACATTTCTTTCCCCTCACAACTAAGACGAATTGATTGTTGTCCAACTATCACATCTGTGTGTAGTCTTACAAAAAATAAATAACAAGCCTTGTAAACAAAGAAATGCAGGTTTATAATCTTTGCGGATAAAAATGGGCCGAGTATCGGTAGCAGATGCATCCTTTCGGACTAAATTACTCTTGATTTAATAAAAAAGGTAAAGCAGTTTGTAGATTAAATAAAAATAAATAATTGCTTTTAACATCACGCAACTGGCTTCTAAAGATCCTCCGCAGTAAGTTATTGTAACTTCTTAAGTTGTCTTTCTGTCAGTGGCTTTAATTTTTACTTTAATTATATGTTATTCCGGAAAGTCTTTAAAAGTAAGAGTAAAGATACTACTTATGTAGGTAGGTTAAAACAAATACGTACGTAAGAAGGCTTTATTACTTTGTGTTGGGTCGTATATTTAGTAAGTAACATTCTTACTAAAAAACACTAGAAAAGAAACACGCGAACTACACTCTACCCATGTGAACATAAAATTTTCAGATGTAATTAATAGATACGAAAATATAAGTAAAGTTAACAAAAGTTAGCTTAAACATGTAGCACATCTAGACCATCTGCATGTAGTCTAGAGGTTTTCTACATTAAAAAGTAACGGTAATATGTAACCTTTTTTTTTAAACTACTTTTATCCTTTGACAGTCTTTCTTCATAATATACAATATAAAACTTAGTATATACTCAGTACTAATAACAAAAGAACCCTTTAGCGAGTAATGTAGCCAATTTGTAACAAAGCTACCAGACTTGGCGCCTACCTATTAAACAATTCAACTTCTAACACGAAACGTTCTAAGAAACGGCGGCATCGAAATTATAGGTCTGCTGGCACGAGCTAAATTACTCCCACCAACGAGTTCTTGGAACTGATTCCGAACTAACCTTAGATTTTACATAATAACACTTTAATTCATCGATATTCACTTTTTTCCCGCCATTTTAGGTGATTTATAAAGTGGTTTGAACATAACTGAGTGTTTTATGTTTAACATTTAATAATTATGGTACGTTTTATAATTTTACTACAGTATGAAATGTGTAATTATAAATATTAAAGTTAGGAACGTAATAAACGCTTTTGTATGTTGTGTCATAAAATAATATTTCACATCACGGTCAAATCTAAACCTAACATTAAACTACACTTTTGAAACAAGCATATTGTAATCTTTTGTATTTTTATTTAGTTGTCGTCGACACACGGTACAAATTCACAAAAAATACTGAAAATTGTTGTAAAAATAGCAAAATTAGAAGTAGTCACCTCTATTAGCCAGACAAACAACATTATAACGTCATTAAAGCCCTTATCTAACAACAGTACTTAATTGCGTACTTAGATATAATGATAGGTGGGTCCCAGCATTGTCTCATACAGTGTGCGCACAAAAACTTAAGCTTGGTCGACGACAGGATTTTTTATCGATATCGATACGTTCACTTCCCTATCTTGACTCTATGGGCTAAGTAAGGTTACCAGAATCCTAGGTATGGTTCTGTACACATTCATTTATTTTCAATTCGCCGAATTTGCGAAATGCATGGGATTACAATTCGGACACCATGTGTCGACAGGTTCACAGGTCGTCATATCATTAAAATACCTATGGGAAGAGGCAATCACTAGATTGGTCGATAACCAGAATAGCTAAATTGAAATAGAGGTCCTATTTTCAGTATAAGTACTCAGGTCATAAGATCAGTATGGCCCCTCGCAAGGACTAATAAAGAAGATTATTGCTACTGCTTGACTTATTTCTACCCCGTTAGTCATATCTAGTCACACAATTTTTACTACAAGCTCTAAACTAATATATCATCATAAATATATCAAAATCAAAAGCACTTTTCACATAATAAAATTTAACAACACAATTCCGCAGTGTTGATTGTTTGAACAATAAACAACCGTTACACGAAGGAATGCTCATCTATTACATATGGATTACGAGTGCATAACCGATGATTATAAACAGTAAATCAGTAACAATACCGCGGTAACTGTTCCATCTTAATTCTTAAATGGCGCAAGTTATGGACGCGAGCGACACTTTTTAATCCAGAACAAAAGCGAATATTAATATCGCCTTTAGCCACGAAGAGCTAGGTAGAGGTGCAACCACTTTTCGCTTGATGAGATAAGGGCAAGCCTATCATTATGAGACAGAATATATAATAGGCATATTTTTTATTTCAAAATGATACTGATATATTTTTTATTAATTGACTAATAAACACTTAATGTGGTGCTTTATATGGGATCAAATGCAGTTTTGTTTATAGATCTACATCAATAGTTACAAAAAATGTAAGAGATTTTTACAATACGAGAGCCACGAGTGGAATCACTCGCTCGGTGCACGCAAGAGCTGTCAATATCTTCGTAGTAAAAGTAAGTTACTAGACATAATATGTTATTTTAGTATGTAAGTCTTAATATTTATTACCACTAGCTACCACGTATAATTAATTAGTTTTCTCTATATTAATATCCCTGTTATATCAAAAAAAAAACTTTAAACATAGTAATACTTAAATTAAAATAATTTCAACACAGTTCTTTTGACTTGCCCCATACATCTACCCTAGGGAATTAGCCGTTTCTTATAACAATGAGATGGGAAGTCTGTCCGGATGTAAAAAGCGATATCAATGTTAGCACAATTAAATGATTCATAGAACGTAAAGTTTTTCATATAAATGATAATACATAACAAAACTTTAATATAAAATTACAACATGATTTGAACTTAAAGTATGTCGTCAAAGAAATATTTTTACATAAGGCAAAATAGCGGCACTAGTAATTAAAAAAAAATTACGCGAAAATAATGTCTCGATGTAGCAGAAATTATGGTAGTATTCATGTCTGATTTTCTTACATTCTTGTCTTCAACTTCCTTTATATTGAGCACACTAAACTGAGGCATCGGGAAATTCACGGGTATGATAACCAACTCCTGTGAATTCTCCCAGTGCCAAGGTCCAGCATGGTCACTTGTCTTCTAGTCTTCGGTCTTCGATGCTTCTTGAGATATTGAGTTTAAGATGTAAAATTATTATACAAAAATATTTTTAAAATTATAAAATCGTATCTATTTTACGTCGGCCCACTGTTGTGTTGACAAAACAACATTAAATGAGTTAGGTCTTCTCCAACACGCTAGCATATTATGTACGTACTTTGAAAATGATTTAATTTCATACAACTTCGTAATTTTAACCTAAACCTAAATGTATGTACATTTTCTCACGATATCTTCTATCATTCCAATGAAAATGATAATAAAAAACAAAAAAAATTAGGCATTCATCTCGTTTACTGATTAATTAGTCTTTAAAATTTGTACTCTGACATTTATTAGTCACATTAACAATCTTAATTGGTAAATGAGTTAGTAAATGAGCAAAGTAGTAAGTTAAATTGTTACTCAGTTAAAGCAGTAAGTAAAATTGGTAGTTGAAGTAATAAGTAAAATTGTTGGTTGAAGTTATAAGTAAAATTTTTAGTTGAAGTAATGTGTGAAATTGTTAGTTGAAGTAATAAGTAAATTTGTTAGTCAGTTAAAGTAGTAGGTAAGTAAAATGATTAGACAGTTAAAACTGTAAGTAAAATTAGTCAGTTAAAGCAGTAAGTAAGATTATTAGTCAGTTAGGCATATACAATAAAAATGTTAGTAAGCTAATATAGTCTAGTATTACAGATCCTTCATGAGTAAATTAAGTCCGATAATAATTTAGATAAGTCTAATGAAATACGTTCACCGTATCAAAATAGAAATAAGGATACAGCTAAATCAGTATTACTTTAATGTAATTTTAGTGTGATTTTGTGTATTAAATAAATATTACAATCAAATGAAATAAAACTTAACTCCCAGTGGGAACATCTGGAATCGAGTAGTTTATAATGAATTTGTAAATTAGCTTATTACAGTAAATACTATTCACATTATCAGGGTTGTATTGACTGCAACGTGGACTGGGGCACGAAGTTAAGCTTGGGTCTTGCCACCAAAAACTAAGCGATTGACATGCTACCCCCTTGCACCCACCTATGAAGACAGCCCTGCATATTGCGCTATAAACTTTAAAAAACAACTGTATGTTGATGAACATAGTTTTCTGTTTTATATACACGTACTAAGCCGATTATGTCGCGAAAACCAAATGTACTTAATTTAGCGGCTAGTAAAATGGCAAAATCGGCAGTGCCGCCAAATTCTGGTTGACAGCCATCATAGCAATGACTTGTGAAAATGTTTGTCAAACCACATCACAGCTTGGCATTACTGTGATTACGATTAACGGTAACACCGAGATGATACGGTGATTTGCGGCGAACCGCCGGCTCACCGTGACTAACTGCCAAAACTGTCACGAGGTTTTTACTTGAGCGTTGGCAACATTGATTTTTTATTGGGTGCAATATTTTTGCGGGTATCCGTTAATCTTATAGCTACACAAAATTCAATCAATCTTGAACTGGCAGATATTTATAGAATCTATTTAATATCTTTCCTTTAAAAGAAATATAACCCATTACCACCTCCATTCATTCTATTACAATATTTTTTCTATTAATCTTCCATTGCTTTTTTAAACCATTTTCCACTAATAATCACGTTTCTAGTTTTCTTAATTACAAAATATTTTTTCTTCTAGTTACTAGAAAGTTCGATACTAACTTAATTATTAATTAAAGAAACTTCACAATTTCAAATAACCCACCTCATATGTTGACAACATCGATAGACTTCAGAATCTGTAACAAACCAATATTGCACTGAATTTCTATTTGAAATAAAATAATACAAGTAATATTTGTGAATCCACATATGAACCAAAGGGTATATTTTTCTTTTAACATGAGCGAAAAATTCACCGCGTATTTACAGCAAAAAGATCCCGTATTACGCATGGTTAAGATCGAAGTATCTAGCTTTCGATAAAGTACTAAATCCCTATGCCATACCCTTAGCTTCTTAATCTATGGTTGAGAAATATTTTTAGAAACATTGGCTCAAGTACTAATATCCTCAATTAAACATGTTATGTTTGATTTTAAAGACAGCGGCCGAGAAGGGTACATCGTATACCACAGCTCCTAATTCTGGATAGACAAACGCGTCTAGAACATTCCAAGCCTCACATGTATATGTATTATGTTAATTGCTTTCGTTCACGCCAAACCGTCTGCATTGGAAACAGAATGTTTCTATTAACTAATTCTCGTAGATGATGAAATATTCATTGTTCTGTATGTTTCTCGTGGTGAATCAGCAATCATAGTCATCATTTTGAAGAAATATTAGTTTCTCACGACTCCTAGTGATAGCAGGAATGTAATTAATGCTTCAAAGAAATTGTCTATTGTTGAACTGCTATATTTGAGGACCAAAGAAGAGCTGTTTTGTGTTTCGAGATAAATCAGAACAACATAGAACTAACATTACTTATAAAGCAGTATGTTCTTCGCTTTGTCAGGTTAATGACAAAATTAATGTCCATATCTTTACTTTCGATAGAACTTTAAAAAAGGCCACATTAAAAAACACTAGTAAATGACTAAACAAAATGGTTAAAGCCATCAATAACTTACTTTCACGGCTTCCATTTATTTACCCTCAATCGGTGATTTCCTGATACAAACCCCATGAATTATAAAAGCTCCGTCACCCAAGCTTTTATGGTAATGACAACTATATTTGCTTTCTATTGCTTAGCAACGAATACTCAACATAGCATAGGGTCGAGGGAGGTGGAGGCCGCATGTCCAAAATTTACCTCTCTTACACTACGTAATTTTGTTTACTGAAGATTAGAAATATTCTTAATTAATCAAAAAAATAATTGAAAGAGTATTTTGGGCTTTTTATTTTATAACAAAGATCGGTAAAGATAAAGTAAGAGAAATTTTCTGGTTCATTTTGTTTGTTATTCACGAAATTCCAATTATGGTTTCAATCGACTTGTTCATTATTTTGCCAGCTTACAAAAATGCGTGTGACTTGCTTCCTCACTAACCATGACAGATACTGACAATTTCTATTATCAAATGCATCATTTATATCAGTCGAATCACGCAAGCTTTTAACATTTCCCAGCCATACATGCCTTCCTTTGTTACTCGGAATAACATATCACTGTCACCATGAATTTGTTGGACATTAGACGTTCCGACAAATGTTTAAGGTTGAATATTGTGTGCACGGTAAAGTTTGTACTTCCGTTGCCATGGTAACGTTGTTTGAAAAACAAACCACGGAGTGTAAATCATGTTAATGCTTTATTACACGCGTTTGACGTGTTTTTTTTGGGTTGTGTTTTCTTACTGTTCGTGTTGGAAAATCAGGTTGTTAAAGAAAATGGGGCTTACGTGGGTGAAATGGTTTGATATTGTTTTTACTACGTGTATTTTACGTAACCAAAATGGAAAGAATTTGTGAGAGATTAATATGTAACTGAAATTCAAACGAAAATAGGCTTTATTTTGGTCGTTACATGGACCAAACTATTCGTAAATTAATTGTGAAAATTTGACTTATTATGCTTTTGAATACAGTCATACAAAACATTGATGGCACCGTTTTAGGTGTTTAGCTAATATTTTGAATAAACTCAAGCGGGCGGGCGGGCAGCCTTTGCTATTTAATAATACATACACAATGGTTAGGTCAATTTTCGATTTATTTTTATATTCTCTTATTAATGGATGACGTCGTGAAATACCAATTAAAATCCGAGTTAAATAGTGGATCGCGTGTAAAAGAAGGGAAAAGATGTTAATGGTCACCCTAAATAGGTTATGGGGTTTGAAATAGGTCGTCTGATCCCACCCAAAGGGCACGGTATTAAGGTCACCATTTCGTCCCCATTGTTAACATTAGGGGCGAACATATTGTGTTCAGGTTGGGTGTTTAATTTATTATGGGTCACTTTAATTAATTATTTTTGTTTCGTACATGATTTTGTATTCATGGATTTTTTTGTACATGTTACGGGTTTAACTGAATGCGTTCTTTGTTACTTAGTGTAACAACTTCTGAATTTATAGTACCTAAATTAGCATTCGTCTGAAATATGGGGCGTTGGAAGTCTGTTTCCGAGGAAAAATAGCCTATACGGCGACAGGACGATGTATCTTCCTTCGACGAAACAATTTTTAAATTCATACCAATTGTAGATCACGTATATTTTATACTTACAAACTTTACCTCCAAGTCATTTGTAACGATTCTAAAAGACTCAGTTTCTTTATAAAAATTGACAATTTATAGAAGACCAAGAGAAAGCGGTTATAAATCAACTGTCAACCATAAATTTATTCTAGTTACGAATTCACTTTCTGCTTTTGTTTTATAACATTACATTGCACCTAATCGTAGAAATATTTAATTCCTTTAAAAAGTAGGCGCCACACGCTAGGGAAATCCGCATTGCCGTTAAAAACTTGCGGAAAATTTTATGCCGTCGTTAATACACGAAAGGTTAGTCACGTGATCAGCTGTCATCAATCATTGCATTGCGCATGCGGCTTGTTTCTTTGCTATTGTGTTATTATAGCAGATGTGATTTTTACTTTTTATATTGAAGTAACTAATCGGCAATGGTTTGGATTGACGACTTTTAATTATTACTTAACAATACCTTTTTATTCTAAACATTTGTAATCTTAAAGAATAATACAGAAGAACGCAAAAATTTTATGAATGAATTATTGCTTTTATAAAAAAAAAAGTTTACTTAAATAATAAGTTAGCCCTCGCGAACGTAATTTTCTTCATAATTAAAGAAATTATTTTTCTAATAGAAATCATTTTCGTAGTTTTATTTTGATTGATTTTATTCCGGGATAAATTCACACCAGCGAAGGTGCGAAAACAATATAGTCTTAAACATCATTTCAAAACAAATGTATGGACATCTGCTCTTTCAAAAAGTATTCGAAGTATTTTAAACAATAATATTCGAGGCAGATGATCGCTTTTGCGCCAGTTTTGGCACATTCCGATATAAGTGCAAGGTGGTACATTCCATACTTTATGAACTTTGGAAGTATCTTTATACTTATGCTAAGAAATGATGAGGGGTCAAGGATTCATTTTCCAGTATGGGACAGATGTTGGTATTGGAATATTATTTTGGAAACAAAGGAAATATTGCCTTGGCATTACGTGGTCCCTCACCACTCTGAAGACCCAGGTTCGAATCCCGTGTTGAGCAGTGATATTCTTTTTTTTGTCTAGTATTAGTCCGGAATTTGGAATATATGCCCGATATGGCCATAATCTCGACTTTATTGCATCTTGGGACTAAACACAATTAGCGAGAAGAATCCTAGTTGCGCCTCTGCGTACCCTTAGGGGATAAAGATTTGATGTGTGTAATGTAAGATATTAACCAAATTTTGCAGCTGATTGCAAAACGAATTTTAAATTGGCAGAACAAAGAGTCGGAGATAAACAAATGTTTGTGACTCGTTAATCTCTGTCGTGTATTGTGGGATCAAATATTTTGTGGAATATAAGGACATAAGGTTTTAATCGTGACATGTTCGATGCACATGTAAGTGGAGGGGGGTCCAATAGAATGTCGACTGACGAGAGATGATTATTCCTTGACAGTCGACACAATTATGCTGGCCTTTTGGAACCGGATATACACAGGCTGTTCCCGAACGCCGACACTTACGTGGGCTACTATGGCGGGTTTTAACACCTTGCGTCAGATGGTCGGTATCTAGGCGGATATAAAATATATCCTACCATCAGCAATATTGGTCTTTAGAAACATAAAAAGTAATCATGAGTCATGATTTAGTTTGTAAGCAATCACTATTTATAAAGCTTAAGTGCTTATATTTTACGAGCAAAAAAGATCTATTTCAAATTCTGATTGATCTACTTTATATCTCTTAACTATTAATTAACAATTCACACACCCACACGTAATTCGGGACCTTAATTTGAAATATGGCGATTAATGTAAATAAGCCCGCCGGCGAACTAAATAATGTATTACTATGTCGAACATTTATTCAATTTAGACACATCCTGTTCCCAGCTAAGTAACATTTCAATCAGATATTAAGCTACCTGTATTAAATGATCTCGCTTGATACGTTTGTCGACGCGGGGAAGGATTTAGGGAAGACTGTATTGGGGGCAAATTCATTTTTGATGCAATTACAATTCATTTGCTTTTATTAACCTGTAATAGATGATAAAAAACTTAATAATTTAGTAATATGGCATTTTCGAGATGCATTACTCGAAGAAAATATATTTTGAAAAATTGCACCGCGGCGTGTGGTGTATATTATCATCAATTATAAAATAATATTATATCGAACAAATCTGTTAGCTATTCACGACAGGTCATTAATAGTGTTTTCTTTGCGCAACATTAGTGAGTGATGGAAAGAGAAATATACTCTTTCGATTTTGATACTAGGAAATAATGAGCAGAACCGGTAAAGAACTTTTAAATTTTTCAAAAAAATATAATATACTTATTATGTGCTAAACACTACCCGAAAAATATAATAATATAATATCAGCCCTGTATTATATATACTTGCCCACTGCTGAGCACGGGCCTCCTCTACTACTTAGGGGGATTAGGCCTTAGTCCACCACGCTGGCCTAGTGCGGATTGGTAGACTTCACACACCTTCGAAATTTCTATAGAGAACTTCTCAGATGTGCAGGTTTCCTCACGATGTTTTCCTTCACCGTTAAAGCGAACGATAAATTCACAAAGAATACACACATGATTTTAAAAAAGTCAGAGGTGTGTGCCCTTGGGATTTGAACCTGCGGACATTCGTCTTGGCAGTCCGTTCCACACCCAACTAGGCTATCGCCGCTGTTCACCCGAAAAATGACAAATTATATTGATTTATCTGAATATACAAACTTATTGCAGGTTTTAGTTTAATCTTCACCTTGGGGGACTTACCCACAGTAGTCCCCAACTCCATGCCTGATATCTGGATCAGTACGGGACCGTTAGCCAAGTAATTGCAGACTCGGCAATTATGCTTGTAGGAAGGACTGGGCATCCTGTGCTTGATAGACTACCGTGTAGAGTTGATGACTATTGACGTTTTTATTTTTAGATACGTTTTCCTCAACTATAAATACCCAGCGCCGACTTCTGTATGCAAATGAAGGACAAGAATGGCCTCGGATTTGCCATTTAGGGATCTTGATTATGATTTTTCCTAAATTCTACCAGTCTTACAAATTATATTTGCTTTCAAAAAACAAATTACATAGTACCTACAATTTGGCAAAACATTTAATACTAGATTCATCTTCTCGGATAGTACTATGTTTTATACCTAAGATATTAACATTAGAACGTGTTGTAAGACCTCAAACCTAACAGCAGTCCATTATCATCGTAAATAGCTTTTGAAGACGACCAATACTAAGTATTATACCTACCACCTGCAACACAATGCCAAAATGTGTTTGACAGAAACTGACCATAGACCCTATTCTCCCTCGATACGTCTGTCGACTCCTCTTAAACTAACCCTTGGAATATCATCAAAGTAGCGTGGGTAATAAGGGCCCACACATACAGCCAAGAGGTATAATTTAATACGCGGATTCTGCAGACATCTGTATCCGAGCGATAATTTACTCGCCCGTCAATAATAATAAAGCGGCCTTAATTACAATACACAGAGCACCTAATAGTCTTGTTCTAATTGAGTTAAGGCGAATATTTTCTAGGTTTTATACGAATAATTAATTATGGTTATTTTAATCAAGGGGAAAGTTAAAAAAGGGTCTTATTGCTAGATTTTATTCGACAACTTTTGTTGGGAATGCATTAAAAAATTGGAGGATTAGACGAAGAGTGAACAGATGTTAAATAGTAGGTAATTAAGACGTTTGCGCTTCAAAATAGATTATGTTGCTACTACTTGTTCTTTTTTCAATAGTGTAAAATATGTCAAATTCGTAGTTGTAATCGTTTCAGTCTTGATTCATCGAAGCCTTCACATTTGGAGGTGTAGCGTCTATGCCACGGAAATATAGCGTAACATTAATTTAAGTTTAATAACTGCCTTATGATGAGATTTCTCAATTATACACAGCAACATTGTAACGAACGTAAAAGAAGTGTGAGACATAACATTTTATGTGCATTTTTAAGGTGTACTAAATGTCATTGTGAGGTTATAAAACGATACCAGGATTAATTTTTGTACAGTTAACTAGTTTTGTAACACGAATTGGTTCATAATTTAAAAAACTTATTAAATATTACATTCCTAAGAATTACATTTCTTTTATTGTTACAATAAGACCTAATTTAGTTTAGCATTTGCTTAGCTGTTATAGTGTCCGGATTTAATTATTTTATCATTTAATATAAGAATTTACAATGTAAATAATGAAGAAAGAATGTTTCGGATACTCTTATTATTACATTTATGACATTTTAAGATGTGTCTCTTAGTGAAAACCTTTCAAAATGATGCAATTTGACATCCCTATATACTATGAAACTAAGTTCCTCGCCGCATCTGTCTGCCTGTCTGTACATGATAAGATTAAAAACTATCGAACGTATTTTGATTAAATTCAGTTTGGAGATAGTTTGAGACCTTGGGAAGGACATGGGCTACTTTCATCTCGGGAAAGTGTAAAGCGGGACTTTTATCCCGCAAGCACATAGGAGCAATGTAGCTTCTTATTAGTGAAATTTTTTTTAAAAACGGTTTGGTATTTCCTGAGATTAGCGAGGTCAAAAAACTGCTCTATATATTAATATATATTACTAGTTAATATCTTTATTATTCGTATTTTCTTTAATTAAACGTTTAAGCTAAATTGTATTACCTTTCAACATCAAGCAGTGTTCACTTACAATTGAGGCATCATTCTGACTGCTATTTACGGAATATTTTCCTTTTCAACAATACGCCGTGAACATACAATAAAGCTGTATACACAATGTCCATAATAATAATAAATATCGGACATTACGATTCGAAATACCCAATTTTAGGGTTAAATATTTAGCAATTCGTATGCCTTCGATTTTATTGTATTGGCCTTAAGATAAAACGTTTTATTTGATTTCGATTTGGACGAATGATCGTTTGAATTTTCATGGTAAGTTTAACGCATTCTTTGTTTTAAATTTTCTTGGGTTATCTTTGGTGTCATCTCTTCATACTAATAAGGGCACGTTTTAAGAAGAAATCTAACAACCTAGCTGTCCATGGATCAGGGAATCTAAATATTTTGTCCGTATTTTAATTCGATAACTATATAGTTTTTGACCCAATTTAATTTGGGGCCTGTTCTTCTATATATCTATGCTATAAACTATGTCATTACAAAAAAACAAAACTACTGGTGAATATTAGGGGAAGTAAGTATTTACACCCAAACCTCTCTTAGTAGTGGAGGATAATATCTAATTGTATAGAGATAGAGATAACTTTCGATTAGTCTATTTGCACTTAAACCTCTATAAATAGTGGTTATGATATCTAATTGTATAGAGATGACTTTCAATTAGTCTAGTTTTATGCTCAGCGAAAGGGATATTACGGAGATTAGAGTAGTTAGTATAGCCGAGTGAGAAAAGCTAATGTTTATTAACTCTTCAGGTGGTTTGAATAAGATCGGATACAGATTAAAAAGTGTAGCAATGGTAAAGGGTCCATATTGCCTGATTCCTGCTGACTTCCCTTTATGTGCTATTTATGTAGGTAGAAAAAAAAGAAAAAGAAATCATGTGTGTATTCTTTGTGAGTTTATCGTTCGCTTTAACGGTGAAGGAAAACATCGTGAGGAAACCTGTACATCTGAGAAGTTCTCTATAGAATTTC
>NW_023594037.1:0-17383 GCF_014839805.1 Manduca sexta
AATTTTTGAATTATATTGTATTTGATATTTGTGGATGCATTTGTTTAAATTTTATTTATATTCGTGTATTACATGTTAAGAATTTGAATGGGGCAATTTAGTTCTAAAACCTAAGCCAACAATTCAAAAAATAACATAATAAAACGTTAAACTGCCAAAACAAGATTGGGAATATTTTTCTTTATGATTTTTGTTTAGCTTTTTGGGTCAATGTTATTTTTTAAAAATGTTGAATGTGAAAGATTGTTTTTTTACAAAATAAAATACCTTGAAATTAAACTGCTATTCGGATTCTATCGCGGTTTATTATTTTTTTATCCCGACGTTTCGAAGACTTTGCAGCTTTCATGGTCACGGGGGACTGAGGTGTTGTTCATCCACAAAGTCAAAGTTACAATATCTACCCACATTTTACAAATTTACAAGTTTTTAAAATTTTTAGCTGTTGGTGGTCCGATCTACCATATTGATATTGTAACTTTAACTTTGCGAATGAACAACACCTCATTCTCCCCGTGACCATGAAGGCTGCAAAGTTTCGAAACGTCGGGAGAAAACTAAAATATAAAAAACCGCGATAGAATCCGAAAAATAGTTTAATTTCAATGTCTAACATTCGCATAAACATAAGAAATTATTATAAATAAAATACCTATTTTATCTACGGGATTCTCTACATGTCCTCCGAAGAAAGAAGATAGTCCCCCGCCGCATCTGTTTGAACGCGAGAAACTCAAAAACTACCCAACAGACTTCAGTGAACTTTGGTATAAAGATAGTTCAAGACCCTGGGAAGAACGTGAGAAAGAAAACTCTTTCATGGGGCAAAGCCGCGAGCAAAAGCTGGTTAATATAATATGTATGTGTATGAGGACGCACAGTGCGCTCGACATGCTATTGAAGTTACAAAGTTTTCTTTAGCTCCGTTCAGTATTGTTAATCTGACAGCCAGCTAAAGTACTGTTATACCAAAATATTAACCAATCACGAAGCCCCGTCCTATCCTGTGCCTATGCACTGCGAAGGCTATCATGCCGAAAGCACTGAGTAACTTTTTTTCCATTGGACTATACTTGGCTAAGTAATATTTGTGAATACGGGCGTTAGTGAGATTGTTAGAGGACAAATAAATTCCCGTCCCTAACCTACAGGATAAAGCGGCGATAGCCTAGTTGCGTGTGGAACAGACTGCCGAGACGAATGTCCGTAGGAACAAAACTCAAGGGCACACACCTCTGACTTTTCTAAAATGATGTGTGTATTCTTTGTGAATTATCGCTTGCTTTAACGGTGAAGGAAACCTGCATACCTGTGAAGTCCTCTATAGGAATTTTGATGGTGTGTGAAGTTTACCGAACCACACTAGGCCAGCGTAATGGACTAAGGCCTAATCCCTCTCAGTACTAGAGGAGGCCCGTGCTCAGCAGCAGGACAGTATATAAAACAGGGCTGATATTACTACAGGAGCTCTTTAACATTCGCTAATATACCTACATACCCTCTGGAAAATAATATTATTCCTTACACAGTATCCATGAACATTTCTCAGAATAAAATGTACGTAACGAAATAGTTTTACGATATATCATTACGATTCTTCTTCTTCTTTGATTGCTGGAGACGAGCTTGATTATGAAGCTATTCCATCAATGTCACGTAGCAACAGACTGCAGAGTACTGAGGTATATTTCAATGCTTGAAAGGCAATCATATCTAAGCAACGATCAGAAAATTTTTGAGTAGAGTGCTTTAATGTTTTGTTTTTAATATGAAAATTCATAACAATTCAACTTTTTATTTTATAAAGATATAGTTTAATGATATTAGAATTGTCCTAAACTTCCAAAACCTAGACCAAATGACGCAGAAAAAAATGGCGATTCAAAATATTTATATAATTCATTTTCGGTACGTTTTTCGTTTAAATATGATTGCCTTACAAGCGTCGCTTTGTTAGAATTTGAGTCTTCCTACCTTCTTTATCTACACAAAGTGGGTGGTAAAACTAAGTACACTTATAATTATCCATAAAGGGACCACACTGAGCCATCATTTCCTAGCGATGGGTTAGCGTCTAATAGCAATCAACAAGTATTTCCAAGAACTGTTCGAAGCGAGTTATAGGAATTAGAAATGAATCACTATTCATTTTAGTAACTATTTAATATTTATATTTTTATTTTGCATTATACACATATGTTTATGTTTCTATAATATTATAATTACTATATGCACTTAATGGCCCCGATTAATATATAAGAGCTAGAACTCAATTCGATCAGATATATTCTGAAGATGGTATTATACTACGTACATCAATAAGATGATGTATAAGTACTAATAAGGTCGCCTTTGATTATACATAATCAAAATAAATGTTGACTATAAGTCCGCCTTTGATTAATATTAAATAAATATCGTCTACCTACGCGTATGTAAATCATTAAATTGCGATGAGAAAGCTTTTGTTCCTTACTATACCTTACTGATTCACCTTGGATACCACAACACGTCTTTAGAAGGGGTATGCAGAGAGCAACCAGGGCACTCAATTTTCGACATGTCTATTTCGTCCCATGACGGGTGCAAGCCTAACGCCATATCGGACACAAATTGCTGTCTCCAGGTTGATACTGTGAAGAAATAACTATATATGTTTGTTCCACCCAGGACCTCAGGGATTCAAACCCAGGACCTTAGAGCGATGTTCGCACCGCGCACGCAATACAATTACGCCATTGAGACAGTGAAAAACATTTTAATCAAATCAACATATGGAAGAAAGAAATAAACATTTATTCGTAGTATATGCGTACTCAAATATTTATATTAAGGTACATAAATACATATATGTACCTTAATATAAATAAGCGGCGATAGCCTAGTTAGGTGTGGAACGGACTGCCAAGACGAATCTCCGCAGGTTCAAATCCCAAGGATTCAAACACTTCCACACATTTCTGACTTTTCTAAAAATCATGTGTGTATTCTTTGTGAATTTATCGTTCGCTTTAATGGTGAATGAAAACATCGTGAGGAAACCTGCACATCTGAGAAGTTCTCTATAGGAATTTCGAAAATGTGTGAAGTCTACCAATCCGCACTAGGCCAGCGTGGTGGACTAAGGCCTAATCCCCCTCAGTAGTAGAGGAGGCCCGTGCTCAACAATGGGCAAGTATATAATACAGGGCTGATATTATTATTATTTATATTACATAAATACATAAAGGGCGCTGGTAACGTGCATCAGTGGAAAGGTGAAGTTTTCTGAAAGGAAACTCGACGTAATATTCAGGTACTATACATGAATGCGGTCTGTAAATCGTTCTAATGTGATTAGATTCTAAATAAAGGGAAGCAGGTAGGAATCGGATTATATAGACCCTTTGCCACTGCTGTGCATCCTATAGTACTACTGAAAATGTTCCAGTTCAACACAAAATGCTAGGTGATGGCATAAAGAAGGTGTGTCTGGCGCAGGTTTTTAGCTGGAACCTTCACCTAATGCATAGTGACTCAAGGATTACAATATCTAAAGCATCCAGAACTCTACTAGTAACATGTATAAAATTCATATTTTTAACATTGTTAATTTATAGGAAAGCTGGTTTACCAAACTTAGTTTTATTCATTGATAAAACTCACTTTGTTAATTAGGCTGTAACCTAAAATAAATGTAAAACAAATGTCTATACAAGTTGCGTACAGCCAACGGGCTCTTCTTGCCATTTTGCATTTTTTATCAATCTTTAGTCTCTTTTTCTTTTCGTTAAATAGAGAGTTATAAAGCACTCAATGAGCCCTAGTTAAATAATTTATTTTATAATTTTATTAGTGAAAATACACATACTAAAAACCTGTGGCAACTCTAAAAGACGCGAGGCCCCGGCGTAATAAAAAGACACGACGGCCTCGGATGGACAAAAATAAGTTTATCAGCTTTAACAGTTACGTCGGTAAAATCTTTTAAATAAATCCTCTAAGGCATCGCGCGAGGCCCTGGGGGGCTGCTCAGTTCGCGTGCCCCTAAGGTCGCCTCTACCAAAAACCCTTTAGTACCAATAATGTCGCAAGCAACCTCCTCAAAGCAATTAATTATACATTCCACTAAACCTTATCTCATAAACACTACAATACGTGGAGCGATGGCTGCAGTGTGTTTAGGTGAAGTGTTTACAACAGCGCTCGTCGATCTGCACTCCGAACTATAAACTGAACTGAGTGTTGACTGACGTTCAATGAACGATTCACGAATGCACAACCTATTGATCTTTTGCATTTTGTTTATTTTATCTGTCTTTAGAAATTGTGTGACATTTTTGGTGGAGTGAAATAATGTTTAGGACATGCGGCGGCAGTGATTTTAATAATCACATCAACCTTCGAAACCTCGGCGCAAATATTAGACAAAAAAAATTTGAGTTTTTTTTTTTCAATTTGTAACTTGCATAACTTAAGTAACTATTATTTTTTTGGTATCTAAAGTGAATATTGTATTCTATACTCACATCTAAAACAATGATCAAAAGACATATATTTCTTAGTGAACCGTCATGTTGGTCTTTATTTCAAATTATTGTTTTTCAAACGATTGTTGATTGGCAGGCGGTATATGAATAATGGGAATAGAAAAAAATGGAATAATGGAATTTAGTTTCAGTGCTTCCAACTAAAATGACATGTTGGAGCTGCGCTCAATAGATAGATAGATTATATCTTAGCTCATTCGGTAAACATTATTACATAGTCTATCTATATACTTATAATAAATCTGTAGAGAGGTCAATTTTGTACATGAAATATATTTCCAAAATAATAACTATCAGGGGTGATTAGGGATCGACACTGATGCCAAAAATGCAATTAGTAAAATTTTGTCTGTCTGTCTGTCTGTATAACCGTTATAGAAACAAAAACTATTCGACGGATTTTAACGAAACTTGGTACAATTATTTTTCATACTCCTGTGCTGGTTATAGTATACTTTTCATCACGCTACAATGAATAGGAGCAGAGCAGTGAAGGGAAATGTTGGGAAAACGGGAAAAGTTACTCCATTTTTTAAGCTTCCGTCGCGTGTGCAACCTTAATGGTTAAAGCTACACAGAAATTATGTATGACGGAAATGTTCTCCTTAAAATTATGTAAAAAATATCCCACGACAGCATATGTCTATCTTTTATGGTTGACTCACAATAACACGTATGACTCCCGATAGCTTAGCAGTTCGAAGCTTTCTCATTATATTTGTCTACTCTTACGTTTATAACACTCTTAGTCATCCCTAATTAAAAAAGTTAACATTTTTAAATATTCCATAAAAAAGAATCATAGAAATCGGTATAGAAACACCAAAGTTATACAGGAAATACGCTAATAATAAGCCATCATGCGTGAATACTGAATCATGCTATAAGGATTATTTTTGTATATATATAAGGTCACGAACGCACAGGCAGGCGGCTTGCTTGGCACCTAGAGGCTAGCGAATCACCTAGCGAGTAGCTTCGTAAAACGAACACTCTCGAACGTTCGCGACCGACTTCATTTTTGAAGTCCGAAATCCACGCGGGCGAAGCTGCGGGCGGAAGCTAGTGAATAATTAGGTTCATTAGTTATTGCATCGATTTAAATTAAGTACCTCTTTCAACAACACAGAATAAAAACGGAAGCTAACTTAACAGATTTCTTTTGTGAACAGATCAATTCGAAGAATGTTATTTCGGCATGTGATTGACCGACTCTATGCAGAGGTATAAGTAAATACAAGAGATGCACGGAATTAATTAAATACATTCTATAAACTAAGACTAAAAAAACTAGTTTGTGTCGATCTTCGTAAGATTTATATGCAGATTAGTTTAAAAGTGGCAAAAACAGTTTCCAGTGCATGCTCAGTAATTCAAACCCGGGAGATTTGCAGTAAAACCGACAATTCATTAACCTTCAGCTAAAAACTTTAAATTCTCAAAAACAGTTTCCCGAGAAAAAATCGAGAAACAATTCATGCATCAACATAATGTAGAACAGGGAATTCACTTCTGGCAAACTTCAAATGTGCACGTAGGCGAAATGCACGTAATACATATCGTATGGGTTAAATCAAAACGTGTTTCATCGCGCACATTAGTCTACCTACACAGCACAGGCCAACGGGGGCACAGGTAGAGTCGTAGCAACAAACAGTGCAGTACATAATTCACATGAAAATAAATAAAGCTCGTTTGTGAGTTGGAAATAAAAGCGGCCGCTATTGGGCGGTGGGCGGGCTGGGGCGTGATCCGCTCCCGACGACGCGCGCCGACGACAGAAGCGCTCTCCTCGCGCCAAAGACTGCGCGCGCGCACCACACTTGATTAACGTACAGAAAACTGATTTATTGTGTCGCGTTGAAAAATAATCGGCCGCCGGTGAGGAAATGTGATGGAGGGACAAGAGTGGCGGGGCGAGTGGCAACAGCCGCGTCAGCTGGACGGTTAGTGATTGATCCTAGTGTTTGTTTCCGCCAGCTTTGTCCGCGTCCGCTCGGACGACACCAAACACAATGTACACCATCTGTGGCACGTATGTTATCGCATCTATAGCGAATGTTTTGTTTTATTCATTTAAACAAGTTTTCAGGAGTCTGTGCTATAAAACTCTTCAAAAGTTCCTAGTTGTCAATCTTCAATGTAGCTTTAAAAGTTTTAAAAAGATCAATCATTTTGTGCATCGGAAGGTAATGAGCAAAACCCTTTAAAAATGTGCTTTGTGCTTTATTGGGATAAGGTATGTTTCATTTTATAATCTATGTCTTACCTGGTCTTTCTAAAAATTAATTCTTTACATTAATATTCACATACAAAACCCCATAATAGTATATTTACATTACCATATTTGTATGTTTTATTATTGTTTTAAAAGATATCTAACCTATATAATAAATCAATTGAAAAATATCAGAAGTGACAACAGATATTGGTTTGGAATATCCAAAAATTAAATAAACACTTTAAGGATGAATTAGATTCTATGTTCATATGTTGTACTGTATGAAATGACGAATAGCTATTAACGACTTAATATATTATATCATATACGATGGTACATTCAAAATAAAATACTTATCATGTGGTTATATTTACTAAGACTTGTAAGTACTTACAGTTGTTATATTCAAAATCGTATTTTGTTTTCAAAACTATTTAATTGTTGAAAATAAAACTAAATAAGTACCAGTAATAAATTCCTAGTACAATATCTGCGTAAATTTTGTGATTCAAAGCTTACCTCTAAAATACTTATGAGTCCATAATATAAATCAATTTTATTACGTACGTGCTACTTAGTAGGTTATCTTATTAAAAAAACTGCAACACAAATACAATAATTATTTCATTATTTAATATTTCTATTCTAGAAGCGTTTTTGACAATGCCCGTGCTACACAAAATGTATTCTCACCTGTCAAAGCCTTAACTATTACTGAACTACGAACGCACGCAAAATTATACTTTTAACGATAGATAGAAAAAGTAGATCTAATTTCCTAGAAAATATAGATCAATTTTTATCAGTAGATTGAGTGGGCTTCTACGTACCTAATATAAATTTGATAGTTTGATATCGCATTTCTTTCATCTAGAAGGAATTATAGAAATCAGTAGGTATCGATATATTGTTAATTATACGTTTCTAACTATATCTACTTGTTTGATCGTTGGACATCGTATTTCTTTCATGTCACCACACATCTATAATGTATAGTGTAAGTAATTCACAAACATCGGCATGTGTGGCTCGGATTCCCTGCGTGGCTGCGACGTCTCTCTGATAGCGTTCATTCATCTATCCCTCGTCGCGTTTGGAAACGCGCGCGCATGCCCGCCCGCGCTGACGATTGACATCCGACTGTATAGTGTGTCGCCAGTCGATATTTCACTTTTTTTTTGCAAAAATCTGCATTGTCTATGTTCTTGTAAAATAGGGCACACGTACAAAGAGGTTTTAATATTTTTTATTCATTATTTTTAGAGAGTTTTGTTACGTTCTATTTTTAAATACAAATATTATGAGAACTTATTTTGGTACATATATACCTACTTCTACAAGAAAATTAATGTGCAATTTTTTTTAACCCATTATTATACTAATGAATACACAAATTTTTTACTTTGCTTTCCACCCATGTAGGTATCAATGACATATATGCAGAGACTGACCGAACGAAATTTGAGCACATTTCAATAATTTTAACCTTCAAGTAACTTACTTATTCAAAATATTTAATAAAAAAAATACAATATCACTAATGTGCCCAAATGATGATCCAGCTAAAAATAACCGTGCAACTAGATGGCCAATATCACAACCAATACATTTTAACCCGACTACAGCGAAGTGAGGAAGAATTATAAAATGTAATAACCGATATTATTGTCTAACTGTATTTTACATAAGGTTTCGTATGCCATTTTTGTATACGTCTGTAAGAATTTAAATGACCCTTATGCCAAATAGATACGTAAAATCATTTAAAAAAAATACAACAGTCAAACAAACTGTACAAGGGTACCGTTTTCACTCATAAACAGACTCCTAAGATTCTTATGTCAGCTATCAGTTTGAAAGAACAGAACGTGCGTGGTACAACACGTCAATGTAGATTAATGAGCCGCCGGGGTGGGCTGTGGGCGACATTTTTTGTGGTAATTAGCTGGCTAGTAAACTCGGCGGACGCGGAAAAATAAAGCCCATTGACACGAAACAATACGCTAATGTCCCAACTTTCACTAATTACAATTTGTAAGTTTAATGATTTATAAATTGTTCATATTTTACATGCCACAACTTTAAAAAAGTAATTATATAAATAGTAATCAATTATTAAAAGGTTCTGAAAAAAATATCAAGTCCATTTGACACGAATAATGCGTTAATGTCCCAACTTTCACTAATTACAATTTGTAACTTTAATGATTTATAAATTGTTCACATTTTACATGCCACAACTTTAAAAAAGTAATTATATCAATAATATAATCAATTATTAAAAATATTATGAAAAAAATATCAAGTCCATTTGACACGAATAATGCGTTAATATCCCAACTTTCACTAATTACAATTTGTAACTTTAATGTTTTATAAATTGTTCACATTTACATGCCACAACTTTAAAAAAGTAATTATATCAATAATATAATCAATTATTAAACAGATTATGAAAAAAATATCAAGTCCATTTGACACGAATAATGCGTTAATGTCCCAACTTTCACTAATTACAATTTGTAACTTTAATGATTTATAAATTGTTCACATTTTACATGCCACAACTTTAAAAAAGAAATTATGTCAATAATATAATCAATTATTAAAAATATTATGAAAAAAATATCAAGTCCATTTGACACGAATAATGCGTTAATGTCCCAACTTTTACTAATTACAATTTGTAACTTTAATGATTTATAAATTGTTCACATTTTACATGCCACAACTTTAAAAAAGAAATTATATCAATAATATAATCAATTATTAAAAATATTATGAAAAAAATATCAAGTCTATTTGACACGAATAATGCGTTAATGTCCCAACTTTTACTAATTACAATTTGTAAGTTTAATGATTTATAAATTGTTTACATTTAACATGCCAAACGGTTTTACAAAATTTAAGTAAGTATATCAACAATAATAAATTATTAAAGAGTTTAGGTAAAAAAAAATAGGCCCACTTGACGCGAAACAATACGCTAATGTCCCAACTTACACTAATTACAATTTGTAAGTTTAATGATTTATAAATTGTTCATATTTTACATGCCACAACTTTAAAAAAGTAATTATATAAATAGTAATCAATTATTAAAAAGGTTCTGAAAAAAATATCAAGTCCATTTGACACGAATAATGCGTTAATGTCCCAACTTTCACTAATTACAATTTGTAACTTTAATGTTTTATAAATTGTTCACATTTTACATGCCACAACTTTAAAAAAGTAATTATATCAATAATATAATCAATTATTAAAAATATTATGAAAAAAATATCAAGTCCATTTGACACGAATAATGCGTTAATATCCCAACTTTCACTAATTACAATTTGTAACTTTAATGTTTTATAAATTGTTCACATTTTACATGCCACAACTTTAAAAAAGTAATTATATCAATAATATAATCAATTATTAAACAGATTATGAAAAAAATATCAAGTCTATTTGACACGAATAATGCGTTAATGTACCAACTTTTACTAATTACAATTTGTAACTTTAATGTTTTATAAATTGTTCACATTTTACATGCCACAACTTTAAAAAAGAAATTATATCAATAATATAATCAATTATTAAAAATATTATGAAAAAAATATCAAGTCTATTTGACACGAATAATGCGTTAATGTCCCAACTTTTACTAATTACAATTTGTAAGTTTAATGATTTATAAATTGTTTACATTTAACATGCCAAACGGTTTTACAAAATTTAAGTAAGTATATCAACAATAATAAATTATTAAAGAGTTTAGGTAAAAAAAAATAGGCCCACTTGACGCGAAACAATACGCTAATGTCCCTACTTACACTAATTACAATATGTAAGTTTAATGATTTATAAATTGTTTACATTTTACATGCCACAACGGTTTTATACAATTTATATCAATAACAACTAATTATAAATGAGGTTAGGTAAAAAAAATAGGCCCACGAAACAATACGCTTATGTTTCAAATTAAACTCATTACAATTTGTAGGTAAGTTTAATGATTCATGAATTGTTTTAAATTTACATGACGCTGTAGCTTAAAATATATCAATGTGCCCAAGTTTTATCAATGAATCTAATAATCAAATCGTCTTTATTTTACTCATTACAAATCATAAGTTTAATAATTCACATAATTGTCTTAATTTTACAATACTACAGTTTTTACATCGGAGAATTATTAATAAAAAATAAAAATACCTTATGTAAAATTTTTAAACGTCGCCATTATTATAGTTATTTCAAAGATTATCTAAAAATATAAATTCTCTCTGGTCTTACAACTGAAGTGCTCGCCAAAAATCAATAAAACGTAGACAACTCAAGGATTTGCGTTTTAAAAGTCATAAAACATAATCTCCCTCGAGATTGCCAGACGAGGAAGTATTTTTACTGCCACGAAATGTTTCAATTTGCCTAACGGGTACTTATCGATTCTGTCACTGAATGCTCTCCACACGTGCAAACGTTGCTTAGATGAATATTATTTTTAGTTTCGAAGAGAATTTGTATTTGTTCCTATCTTATAGAAGCGACGATAGCCTAGTTGGGTGTGGAACGGACTGCCGAGACGAATGTCCGCAAGTTCAAACCCAATGGCACGTACCAGTCTTTATAAAAAACGTGATGTGTAGAATCTTTTGAATAAACGCTTCTTTTAACGCTGAAGGAAAAAATCATAGGGAACTTGAAAATTCTTCATAAGTATTTCCAAGGTATGCGAGGTCTGCCTACCCGCAATAGGCCAGCGTGGTTCACTAAAGCCTAAACCCTGTCAGTAGTAAATTAGGACCTTGGCCAACAGTGGGACAGTACCGTCATTATAATTATTATATAATGTAGGATTTTGGTATGATTGGTCTTCTGTCAAAAAAGGTGACACATTACGATGACTTTCTGTGAAACAGTGGTCTGTAATACCTATACCGTGGTTGAGCCAGGCCTATCATATTGTCTGACGATATTTTAATATATGAAAGCACCGTCTTCACATCACGTACTAAAATTGTGCAAAAAATTATCCATTAAAAATGACTAATTTAAAAAAAATCGCCTTTGTACATTTTTTTATCCTTTTCATCTTCATTTGTATATAGTTTGTATTATTCTTACAATATACTTCATCACTGTAAGACGTGTGCACAACAACTTTTGCATAAAAAACACAGCACGCAGTCCACACACGTGTCCTCATATCTTATCTATTTTTTGTTTAACAACCCATTATATCTATGAGACTGTCATGAAACTGACTTCAATTCCTGGTTCGTCTTCAAAATGAAGCAAGTTTACGATCCTGTTGGAAACTTATTGCTTAAAATATATTTTTTTTCGTTAAAGCTATAATTATAATAAATAAGTTAAGAAATTAGCCCTGTATTATATACTATCTTACTGCTGGGCATAGGTCTTCTCAGCTACTAAGGGATTAGGTCTTAGTCCACGCTGGTCTAGTGCAACAGACTCAAAATTCTTATAGCAACTCGTCAGGTATACAGGTTTCCTCACGGTGTTTTCCTTTAGCGTTAAAACATAAAAAGCTATAATTCACAAAGAATATAAGTAACTATAGAAAAGTCAGTGGTGCATGCCCTTCGGTTTTGAAGCTGCGGTCATTCGTCTCGGCAGTCCGTTTTACTACCAACGAGGCTATTGCTGTTAAAACTACGTTGAAAAATAATTTTGCTTGTTACAAGAATATTATTGTCAAAATAAGAAGTGTTGTAATATGTAAACAATGTTACACTTACTTCCTCTAATACTAAGCAAAAGGTGTCACTTTTATACTGAGAAACTCTACACTAGTATAATGCTGATAATTGCTGAAGACACTCCAGATAGAGGTTTAAATTGGTAGCAATTTCCTAGAAGTATCACAACGTGTTAAGACAAAACAGTCAATAAATACTAAGGAATACAACGTTCATGAGGCGAAGACATAGATCCGAAACGTTTATTTTATTAAATTAAAATGTCATAGACTTATAGCCCTTACTACCATGACAAATGTAGATAAACTAATGAAAGATATTTTAAAATAATTTTAGGCAACGTAAACCGTTTCTTTTGTACATACATTTTGAAATAAGTTTACCTGTTAAAAAACAAGAGCTTATTTTCACGTAAATTAAACCTATTGTTATTATTAAAATTTAATTTTATAAACCTCATAGTAACATAGTAGTGCAGTAAGCTAGCTAAACCTGTTAGAATGATCTTTACAATAACACGTCCCTAAACATCATCAAATAAAACTGAATATAACAATTGAAACAAACTTTTATAAATAATGAGACCACACGGAATCATATAAGTCACAAGTGACGTGTCCTTTCAATTTCTCACGCCTTAATAAACAAAACGTCTATTTCGAGTGGCTGAAAAAAAAAATTAAACAAAAAACACCGGATTACCAACGCTCTTAAAGAAAACAAACAATCGAGGCGTAATTCATAATACGACGGACGGTGGCGTTTGTAGCCGGGAGCCTATCCCGGCGCGGGAAATAAACTATTCGATATTGATTTTTTGCTTTCAATGACGAGACGAGCTTGCCGTTTGCCTGATGATAAGCGATACGACCGCCCATAAACAGTAGAAACACTAACACCTTGAATTACAAAGTAATTTTTGGTATTTCACTGCGCTCGCCATCCTGAGACATGAGATGTTAAGTCTTATTATGTCCAGTAGTTACACTGGCTAAAATGGCTTGTTTGAAGTGTAAATTAATAAAAAAGAGAGAAGACAGAAGAGAGAAAAAGAGAAAGGTTGAGAAGGAGTAAACTTTCAATGTAATCTTAGAGGCTTGAATATAAAATTCGTGTAATATTTATTGGTCGTTATGACAGACAATAAAGTGAACCTCCGACTTATTTTGTCTAATTACGATTAGCTTTAAAACCACTTCAATCCTAAAAATAATTAAACTGCATATAAGGGTTAATAAGAAATGTTAAAACTTGAAGTAGTCTTCTTTCCAATCCGTGTTTTTATTTTTAATTGCAATTTTTAACACAGTACCTTATTAATATTGAATATTTTTCGTATATTAGCAATTTAAATTAGACATCGTCTCCAAAAAATATTTAATCTAAGGGCTAAGAATTACCATGTTATACTGATGAATTTAGGGAATACATGCGACTTTGATTTATTTCATATTTAGGGTAGAAAAATAGTTTCGGTTCTCACGTCCGCCAACTAAACGCTTAAAAGTATAAATTAAGTATAAAGAAGCACCATATTTAAAAAAGAAATAATCAGAGCAATAGTTTCAGATGATCTTCATATTAGTACAAAAAATCGGAGCAATAGTTTCAAGTAAATAACACATACAGCCAATGTATTCACAAGTCAATGTTATAAATTAATACTTATAATAGCTTTAAAAAAGGTTTTTATTCCATTAGAAAAAAATATAATATATAATTATTACGGTATTTAAAATATTATTCCCGAGGGAAATTTTATCGCAAGTTCGAGAATAATCTCCGTCGGCAGCAGATTTAGATCTCTCACATCCCAACATGTATGATTTACTGAGAATATATCATTATTTTCGGCAACGTTTAACTTGGGCTTAGCGCCTACTTTAACGTAATATAGATTTATTTGCCTATATCATAAGTTATATATTTTGATGAGGAGCTAAACTGGATTTTTGTGGATTATGGGTTCATAATAATTATTACAGTTGTTGACGGTGATTGGATTAAGAAGGCTTTAGAAAATTAAGCAAAGTATTTATTCAAATACGATGAGACAAACGATCTAATACAAATTACAAATTTTTGTTGGCGATTTCCTATTTAAAACGTTAGGAAAGAAAGTCAAATTATAAATCAAAGAGTATTTGCTTGTAGGTTATATTTTATTTTCGCCCGGATAGCGAACACCGTACACAAAGTATTAAAACTCGGCATAGTAGCCCACGTAAGTGTGTCACTTTTCGAGATCAGCCTTTGTATCCAGTTCCAACAGGCCGGCATAATTGTGTCGACTGTCGAGGGGTAATCATCTTTCGTCAGTCGACAAATAAATTAAATAAACCAACGCAAACATTTTGTCTGGCACAAATATGTTAATTCTGAAGAGCTTCCTTGTTACACAAAGCAATTGTATTTTGGTATTTCCGTTCTCAAATACCTCCGAACTTTATTTTTACAGTTCAAGAAATGAAAGATTAGTAACAATAAAACGGTATCTAAACAATAAAACACAAACGTTTATGTAATTGTAATTATCAAATTAAATTTTAATTTATGATACGTCTATAAATATTTACACCGCCTGTTTCCCGTTCGATTTTGATTGTGAAAAATGTAGTTATTAGTATCATTAGTTTGTTTTAATGAGCTCTCATGGATGCAATATTGAAATGTATTAATATGTTTTAATTATAATTGTTGCAAAAAAGAAAAATAGACTTTAGCGAGTATGGAGATTAGTTTTGAGTAATTTTTTGTAATTACAGACGTACCAAAAACAATAAAAACAAAAACACAACTAAACGTGGGAACATAAAAATAAACTTATACGTTGAAATAAAAAATAAGCACATTAATCGGTAAAAAAGAGTGACCCGTGTTCTGAGCCTTTTAGTTAGATATTAAATTAAATTTGATGAATATTTAGTAAATTCTCGGTTTTCCGAACCTTCGGTTTGCGAATTCGCGCTTTTCCGCAGATACGCGAGCCACGGCGGGATGAAACTTAATATTATGGAACTCATTTTTTAACTATTTTAAATAATCTTTTACCCCTAAGCGCTATAGCTTCTTTTTGTCCCAAGGATAGTCATTATCGCGGGCAAAGCCGCAAGCAAAACTGGTTAATAATTTATATGTATAAAAATAGCTTTACTTCTTACATTCAATTCTCCGAAAAGGGCAGGTCAGGAACCCTTAACTGGCGAAAATGTATGAGAATTATAATTGTTGTAGAGATGAAAGAGGTGTGTCAAGATCGTACAATGTGGTGCTCAATAGTCTCTGCCTACCCCTATGGAAGGAGTGCGTGGGTATTTGTATTAAATTATCCGGATTTTCGATTATCCTAATAACTAATACCTTACGACAACAATTAGGCTGATTAATCAAACTCCACCGTATCAAAAAAAAAACAAATTTCCCGAATGACACAATAAAATAGCAATGACTTTGTTTCAAGAACAGCCTATTAAGCAATGTATAGCACGTATACACATTGCACGTACGAACGGCGCTCGTCTTCGGCACAACGCGATATAACTTTGTAAGTAAAATAAACGTTTGGCTCGGTCGTTTGTTTGTTATTGTAATATTTTAATTTTGAACGTGTTTGTAATAAGCGGTCAGGTTTGCGCTTTGATGTGTCTGCCGGCCGCGGTTGCGCGTCTGTCTGTGCATGGATTGTTTTTTTGGAATAATTTGTCATTTTTAGTAAATGTACGATTAAAATACTTTCGGGACACATTAAACTTCACCTGTCTCATATTGGAAATTACGTTTGTAATTTTACCGGTGTGATGATTAAACAGATTTTAAATCATAGTAAAATTATTTTCTATTGTATTCGAAACATTTTTTAGGATCTAATTAAACTTAACCTGTCCGTGATATTTACTAATAATGCAAATACGAAGACAAATTGCAATCCACAAAATTTACTAGAGCAGCTAATTAGATTATAGGTTCCTAATCGTCCTTTTAAAGAGAACGGAGTCCTTCGGTCAATAATATAACTGTCAAAAGTAATTTAAATATTCTAAATAGACTTTTAATGGAACACTATTTCAAAATAAAAAGTTAATTTAGGTTTGAATTACTCCATCTACACATTCGATATTTGAACTTATATGAATCAGACAGAACCGCGGCGCGGTAACTATCCATTCCGTACCATTTGGGTTTGTTTATGGAAACGTAAATTGTTCTCATAAGGGCTTCTCGTTTTGATATCGTAAACATGTGGCCATTGATTGCGCCGTACCGCGAACAAGACCGGTCAGGATGTATTGAAGTACCGCTTCATAACAATCGATATCCTGTTTTTGTAAATATTTAATGATTTACGTAATATCTATTTTATAGAACTTGTATAACATTTTAGTAGACGTGCCGATGACAGCGAGATTTAAATTAGAGTTTTGCAATTTAGAATAAAAGGAATTATAAAAGTATGTATTAGATAACTGAAGCCTTTTTTAAATACAATATATCACAGAATTACACAAATTAGTGTCAAACGTATCTTATTCAGATAATCGAATTAATCGATTCATTTTAAATTTGAAATTCGAATTTGACAAATTCTTTACGAAGACACGACGGTAATAAGTACAGCCCACCCTCGATACAAATCACCGATCCCGCTTGTAACGTGAACTATGCGCGGGCGCATACCTCGTTCTTCATTGAACGCATTCGACCCTTCCATCTCGTCTAAAATTTTGGCTGCCAGTCTTTTTAAATTTATAAGTATTGTATAGTGCACACAAATTAAATTGAATAATAGATTATATTATTTTCCTTCGACTTCAAAATTAGGGACAATATATCAAATGGGCTATATTGTCATTAAAAATTTAATATTTTGAATATGTATACTATAACATATAATACAATGAATTTAAATA